>NC_135821.1:36080505-36281180 GCF_964213995.1 Mustelus asterias
GTCCAAAGATGTGAGGGTTAGGTTGATTGGCCATGCTAAAATTGCCCCTTAGTGTCTTGGGATGCGTGGATTAGAGGGACTAGCGGGTAAAATATGTAGGGGTATGGGGGTAGGGCCTGAGTGGGATTGTGGTCGGTGCAGACTCGATGGGCCGAATGGCCTCTTTCTGTACTGTAGGGCTTCTATTCTTCTATTCTAGTTTATCCACTTTGGTAGCAAAAACAGGAAGGCAGATTATTACTTTGAGTGGGTGTAAATTGAGAGAAGTGGATACTCAGTGAGACCTTGGTGTCCTCGTGTATCAGTCGCTGAAAGTAAGTGCAAAGGTCCAGCAGGCAGTAAAGAAGGCAAATGGTATGTTGGCCTTCATAGCGAGAGGATTTGAGTATAGGGATAGGGATGTTTTGCTGCAATTGTATAGGGCGTTGGTGAGTCCACAACCAGAGTATTGTGTGCAGATTTGGTGTCCTTATCTGAGGAAGGATGTCCTTGCTATAGAGGGAGTATAGCGAAGGTTTACCAGGCTGATTCCTGGGATGGCAGGTCTGTCATATGAGAAGACTAAGTGGATTAGGATTATATTCCTTGGAGTTTTAAAGAGTGAGTGGGGATCTCATAGAAACTTATAAAATTTTAACAGTATTAGACAGATTCAGAAAGAATGTTTCCAATGGTGGGGGAGTCCAGAACTAGGGGGTCAGAGTTTGAGGATAAGGGGTAAACCTTTAAGAGCTGGGGCTCGGCTCCTCCCTCTGCGACTGGATCCTAGACTTCCTAACCCACGGACCTGAATCAGTAAGGATAGGGAACAACACCGGCTCCCCGATCATTCTCAACACAAATGCCTCACAAGGCTGCGTCCTCAGCCCCTTATACTCCTTATACACCTACGACTGTGCGGCCAAATTCCCCTCCAATTTGATTTTCAAGTTTGCTGATGACACCACGTAGTTGGTCGGATCTTAAACAATGATCATAAAAAGAACCCCTACAGTGCAGAAGAAGGCCATTCGGCCCATCGAGTCTGCACTGACAGCAATCCTACCCAGGCCCTATCCCCGAAGCCCCACATATTTATGCTGCTAATCCCTCTAACACACATACTTCGGGACACTAATGGCCAATTTAGCATGGCCGATCAACCTAACCTGCAATCTTTGGACTTTTGATGAGAGGGAGTACAGGAAAGAGATAGAGAATCTGATGAAATGGTGTGATGACAATAATCTCTCCCTCAATGTCAGTAAAATGAAGGAGATAATCATTGACTACAGTAAGTGTACAGTAAAGACATGACCTTGTCTACATCAGTGGGGATGAAGTGGAAATGGTCGAGAGCTTCAGGTTTTTAGGTATCCAGATCACCAACAACCTGTCCTGGTCCCCCCCATGCCGACACTATAGTTAAGAAAGCCCACCAACACCTCTACTTTCTCAGGAGGCTAAGGAAAGTCAGCATGTCTGCTATGACTCTCACCAACTTTTACAGATGCACCATAGAAAGCATCCTTTCCAGATATATCACAGTTTGGTACGGCTCCTGCTCTGCCCAAGACTGCAAGAAACTACAAAGGGTTGTGAATGTAACCCAGTCCATCACTCAAACCAGCCTCCCATCCATTGACTCTGTCTACACTTCCCACTGCCTCGGAAAAGCAGCCAGCATAATCAAGGACCCCATGCCCCTGGACATACTCTCTTCCACCTTCTTCCGTTGGGAAAAAGATACAAAAGTCTGAGATCACGTACCAACTGATTCAAGAACAGTTTCTTCCCTGCTGCCATCAGACTTTTGAATGGACCTACCTTATATTAAGTTACTCTTTCTCTACACCCGAGCTATGACTGTAACACTACATTCTGCACCCTCTCCTTTCCTTCTCCCCTGTGTACTCTATGAACAGCATGTTTTGTCTGTATAGCAAGAAACAATACTTTTCACTATATACGTAGGATGAGAGGAGACCTAATAGAGGTATATAAGATGTTGAGAGGCATAGATCGGGTGGACTCTCAGAGGCTTTTTCCCAGGGTGGAAATGGCTGCTACGAGAGGACACAGGTTTAAGGTGCTGGGGGGTAGGTACAGGGGAAATGTTAGGGGGAAGTTTTTCACACAGAGGGTGGTGGGCGAGTGGAATCGGCTGCCGTCAGTGGTGGTGGAGGCAAACTCAAAAGGGTCTTTTAAGAGACTCCTGGATGAGTACATGGGACTTAATAGGATGGAGGGTTATAGGTAGGCCTAAAAGGTAGGGATATGTTCGGCACAACTTGTGGGTCCGAAGGGCCTGTTTTGTGCTGTAGTTTTCTATGTTTCTATGTTTCTATACCAATACATGCGACAATAATAAATCAAATCAAGTCAAAATCAAATCAAAATGCGATGACTTTGTCCATCAAGCTGCATTATGCTTTGAGTCCAAATGGCTCACTGCAGGGCAGCATCAACTCCAGATCCTACTGCCTCATGTTCCTGTTCAGTCACACGAAGACCCATGGCGGAAACTCGGGACCCTGAGAGACATCATCCTCGAATCGAGGGAGAGTCGATGATGATGGCTGACAGAATGCTGCACTGTCTGAATTTTTAACATTCAGATGAGGTTTTAAACCGAGGCCCTATCTGCCTTCTCGGGTCAACAGAAAAGACCTATCTCATTTTGAAGAATAAAGTGGAGGTGCGGGGGAGGCAGGAGAGAGAGGGGAGGGAGTTCTCCACAGCACCCTACCCATATTTGTCCATGTAACAAGGTCCCGAAAGGAGAGTGTGTGAACCTGCTGGCCCTCATTGCAATGGTGACTGCAAATAGAAAAGCCTTAAAGTACTCTGGCCCACCCTCAGATCATTAACGGTGCCATGCCAACGTAAGTCTTTCACTTGTGAGACAGCACTTTGTCAGTCTTCTGAAAGACTGCCCTGTACTTGGTGTTAATCACCCATTTCTGAACCACTGATCCTCTATCCTGCTGCACCCATAATCTTGGGCACCACCGATTACTGCTTTCTTTCATGGTTCCTTTCCGAAAGCTTAAATTTCAATTTGAAATATTTTTAGCTTTCACGAAAGCAGCAAAAGTGTCTCTCCCCGCCACCCCCCCCCCCCCCAAACCCCCCACCAGTACATCTGTGGCCTTATCCCTTGAAATATGCGCAGTTAAGGGATGATATCTCAAAGTTTCAATCTCCCAGTACAAGGTCTGGTATCAGCTGAATGTCTGTCCTGAATAACTAGGGCTGCCCTTGGATAATCCCAGATCATCCTTGTGAGATTCACGAAAGAAAAGCTGATTTAACACTGCTCTGTGAAACCTTACACCCCTCTTATCAGTGGCAAGCCGGGGAAAGTAATTCTCTTGCTTATATTCCACTGAGTTGGATTAGACCCTTATCTGCGGAATTAACATATCCACCGGCATTTAATATTTTACTCGCAACACCAGAGAGAACAAATCCCTGTAAGTCTTTTGTTAAGTGAGACAGACAAATCTCGGAATCACAGTCATCACCTTCACTTCAACTAAACCTTTCGTCCTTCCAGTTTTAAATGATCAAGCTGCAGGAGAGAGGAAACAAAATCATTCTCATTTAGATTGCTGCGCATCTATCATTCAGTGGCCAGGATTTTCCCAGCCCTTTGGAGATGGGTTGGTATTATGGTGGGCAAAAGCATTGGAAGGAGAGTGCAACATCTCTCCACCGCCATGGTAAGTTGCCCACTGGGCAGCCAATTTAGCTACTGAAGGATCCTCGTTTTTTCCACACTGGGAGGGCCCACCACGGAGCGGTGGTAAACCCTAGTGGCCTCCCCTTGGGTTTCGAGGGAAATGAATCACAGACTGGCTTGTATATCTTCTTTACTTACCTACTTTGGACTCAATTCTCATTTCTAATCTGTGTGAATGTATGTGCAAGTGTCTTATCATTTTCTTGCATTTAGTAGCTAATAAACTCACTTCCTTTTTTGACTCAAGAAAGCCTGGCGAAATTGCTCCTTTCAAAACATAAACATTGGGACTGGGAAAAGGTAACCATGAAGGAAGGAATCCACTTAGATTAATCTTGTTGAGATCAATGGAGGGGTTTGAATAAAGGTAGGGGAGCCAGTTCATCCCTGCGGACATTAATGTCCCAGCCGGACATTAACAAAATGGGACACTCATCTGGGCTTTTAACAGATTGCGGACTCGTGCTGAGGTAGTTCCCTCAGAGGGATCAGAGGGTAACAAACTGAGGGATCCCCTCCAGGATAACAAATTTGGGGAGTCTCACCTGAGGACCAGTCATAACATAGTTTATCTTTATCTGCTCCCCTCATATATCTTGCAATGTTGGCGCCTTGAACTTTCTGGGCAATACAATCCTAGTTTGCTTGAAAGCAAAATACTGCCAACACTGGAAATCTGAAATAAAAACAGAAATGCTCGAAAAACTCAGCAGGTCTGGCAGCATCTGTGGAGAGAGAAACAGAGTTAATGGGTGGGATTTTATGGGCTTGCTTGGGCGAGACCAGATATTCCCACCTGAGGTCAATGGAGGTTTCCATTGTAGGACTCTCACCCGCTCCGATTCTGTGGTGGGCACGGTGATAGAGTTCCTGCCAATGTTTTGAGTCAAATCTGACTAATCCTCAGAACTAAGGAAAATAATTTTATACTGTTAAAGAGGGGGTAGAGCAGGTGGGACAAAGTAGAAGGTTGGGGCAGGTGAGAGCTGGGAGAGATTTGACAAAGATGTCATGGGCACAAGACAAAGGGAGTGTTCACGGTAATGTTAAGGACTAAAGAAAGTGCTGATAGTGGCATAAAGGTAAAATACACTTAGTTTGTGTAATCTTGAGAAAAATCTTCACTGTACTTAGTTCAAGGCCAAAGGGGTGTGGTGTCTAGAAATATTCACATTGCTCCAGGGTTTTGTATAGCTTTAACCCACTTGTATTCTCATCCACTAGATTTAAACACCACCATTCTATTAGCATTTTTGAATATTTTATATACCTGTTCATGATATTTTAATGATCAGCTACCCGTACCTTCAGTCTCAGTGTTACACAGAGAAGCACTCTTGATTCTATTATTATGATGTGACCTGACAGCTGACATCATTCCTTGATGCCTCTGGGGGGTGGGTTGCTGGGGTAATGGGTGTCATCCCAGCCCCAGCTCGTGTTCCTGAGTCTCTTACTATAGGGGATACGTTCATCAGATGGAGCCTGTACAATTCCCAGACATTGTTATCCCATCTATGGGAACTACTGTTGCCATAAAATCAGTATTCCTAGTGACTTCCTTCACAGGGTTTCGCAACACAGTGGGAGCTGTCAGTATAATCACATTGAGAAAATGTCCAAAATGATTTATGATGTGCTGCAACACTCCCAGGCTCTGCTCGTGCTTCTGTAGAACATTCCGGCAGTAAATTTACCCAGCCTCAGCAGCAGGCTGTAAATCACATCACCTGTTGGGAGCTTGGACCTTCTGGATGGGGAAATCTTGCTGTAATGTTTTCAGATCTGCAAATCCTTCTTAGCGACTGTTGTGTGTCATTATATCGCAAACTACACAATCTGCAATCAACCACTGGCATTGTTAGCTCCAACATCAGCAACAACTTGGCACTTGTTTAACACATTCTAATGTTGATAAAACATCCGAGGGCACTTCACAGGAGTGTAATCAGACACAAAAAGGCACTGAGCCAAAGAAGGGGACATCAGGGGGAGGTTTGACTTCATGTCTTATCAAAAATCCCCTGCATCAAGTTGGCAGAAGGCTGGGGGCAAGAGCAGGAGGCAGAGAGCAACATACCCATGCAAAGCAAGTGACCCTCCCAGACCCTTTGGCAAAATCCCACAGATGTTTGGACTCACATTCTCTTGCTTCAGGAAGGCATCACTCCGTTATTTGGCTCCATTGATGTTTTGTTCCTTCCTATGTTATAGATTTCGCCATGCTCCACACTTAACCAGTAAATGTGGATTTCCGAAATCCCATACAAGGTGCTACAACATAAGGTACCATGCAAAAGTTTTTTTTTATTAATTCATGAGATATGGCCATCGCTGGCTGGGCCAGCATTTATTGCCCATCTCAGAGGGCATTTAAGAGTCAACCACATTGCTGTGGCTCTGGAGTCACGTGTAACCAGACCAGATAAGGACAACAGATTTCCTTCCCTAAAGGACATCAGTGAACCAGATGGATTTTTACATGACAATCGACAATGATTTCATGGTCATCATTATAGACGTTTAATTCCAGATTTTTTTATTGAATTCAAATTTCACCATTTGCTGTGGTGGGATTCGAACCCAGATCCCCAAACCATTACCCTGGGTCTCTCAATTACTACTCCAGCGAAAATACCACTATGGATGGACAGAGGATTGGTTAATGGGCAGGAAACAAAAAGTGGGCATAAAAGGGGCATTAGAATAGTTAGATGGTTTATCTATCTATGATTCAAGTTGTCACTAGAGCGGGGTCACAAGGATCAGTGTTGGGGTTTCAGCTATTTACAATCTGTATTACTAACTTAATTGAAGAGACAGAGAGCAATGTAGCTAGCTTTGCTGATGATACCCAGTCATGTGAAAAAGTGAGCTGTGGGGAGGACACAGGGATATAGGCAAGTTAAGTGAGCGGGCAACAGGATTTCAGATGGAGTATAACGTGAGGATGTGTGGAGGTCTTCACTTTGGTCATTAGAATAGAAAAACAGAGCATTTTTTAAAAGATGTGATGTAAAAAGAGTGTGCTCATGCAACAATGTCAGAAAGTGAAGGGAGGCGATGGCCTAGTGGTATTATTACTAGACTATTAATCCAGAAACTCAGCTAATGTTCTGGGGACCTCGGTTCGAATCCCGCCATGGCAGATGGTGGAACTTAAATTCAACAAAAAATAACTGGAATTAAGAATCTACTGATAGCCATCAAATCAATGTCGGAAATATCCATCTGGTTCACTAATGTCCTTCAGGGAAGGAAATCTGCCATCTTTACCCAGTCTGGCCAACATGTGACTCCAGAGCCACAGCAATGTGGTCGACTCTCAACTGCCCTCAGGCAAAGAGGGATGAGCAATAAATGCTCAGTAGTCAATGCCGACAACTGCCAATCTCCAGAAGCAATTCTACAACTCATCCGCTTCATCCTGGACCCTGACGTCTTCACCTTCAACAACCAGTTCTTCATCCAGACATATGGAACAGCCATGGGGACCAAATTCAGAACTCAATATGCCAACATCTTCATGCACAGGTTCAAACAAGACCTCTTCACCGCACAGGATCTTCAACCGATGCTATACACTAGATATATCGATGACATTTTCTTCCTTGGACTTATGGCGAACAATCACTGAAACAACTATATGGTGACATCAACAAGTTCCATCCCACCATCAGACTCACCATGGACTACTCTCCAGAATCGGTTGCATTCTTGGACACACGCATCTCCATCAAGGATGGTCACCTCAGCTCTTCACTGTACCGCAAGCCCACGGATAACCTCTTGATGCTCCACTTCTCCAGCTTCCACCCGAAACACATTAAAGAAGCCATCCGCTACGGACAAGCCCTCCATATACATAGGATCTACTCAGATGAGGAGGATCGCAACAGACGTTGAAAGACGCTTTCATAAGAACAGGATATGGCGCTCGACTCATCGATCGACAGTTCTGATGCACCACAGCGAAAAACCGCACCGACCTCCTCAGAAGACAAACGTGGGACACGGTGGACAGAGTACCCTTCGTCGTCCAGTACTTCCCCGGAGCGGAGAAGCTACGACATCTTCTCCGGAGCCTTCAACATGTCATCGATGAAGACGAACATCTCGCCAAGGCCATCCCCACACCCCCACTTCTTGCCTTCAAACAACCGCACAACCTCAAACAGACCATTGTCTGCAGCAAACTACCCAGCCTTCAGGAGAGCAGTGACCACGACACCACACAACGCTGCCACAGCAACCTCTGCAAGACGTGCCGGATCATCGACATGGATGCCATCATCTCACGTGAGAACACCATCCACCAGGTACACGGTACATACTCTTGCGACTCGGCTAACGTTGTCTACCTGATACGCTGCAGGAAAGGATGTCCTGAGGCATGGTACATTGGGGAAACCATGCAGACGCTACGACAAAGGATGAATGAACACCGCTCGACAATCACCAGGCAAGACTGTTCTCTTCCTGTCAGGGAACAATTCAGCGGTCACGGACATTCAGCCTCTGATCTTCGAGTAAGCGTTCTCCAAGGCGGCCTTCACAACACACAACACAGCAACATCCATGTCCCCGAAATGAATTTTTAAAAAGTTAGTGGGCAAGCACAGCAAGCTATTGGGAAGGCAAATTACATTTTGGCCTTTATTGCAAGGGGATGGAGTGGAGGAATAGTTAGTTCAAGTGTATAGGCCCTTGGTGAGCACCCTTTGCTACATTGTAGAATACTGGGTGCTATTTTGGTGTCCACAGTTAAGGAAGAATCTTAACAAAATCTTAAGGAAGAATGCCCCACAGCCAATTGAGGCCCTTTAATAGACAATCAATTCCCACGTAAGGACCCCATTCCATCACCACTGGTAATAGCCCAGCAGTGACCGGGGGGTACCATGTGAAGAATATGACACACAAACCCGGGCAGAGTGCTTCGTGGGCTCCTGGCAAGGCTGGGGTCCTGGGTTCAAAGGAAATCAGTGCCTGATCGAGGAACCTGGCATCTGGAAGGGAAGTGGTGGCCACTGGAGGCCACCCCCTGCCCTTGCTGTTGGCTGCCCTCCCTCTGGGTCCCTTACCCAGCACCTCAGCCTGCTATTCCGGGCCTCGCTTCCTGGCTCAGGGAACAACCCATCTTCAAAGCATCAGCGGTGAAAACATTTGTGTCGTTAGTGCAAGGCAAGAAGCAACTGAAGTGTTTCAGGAATCCAATCACAGACCAGGCCATTTCCCTCCCTGTCAATTTACTCAGACACCGGGTTAAGCAGACTTTAATGCAGCCAAGGACTCTCGTAACTCTGTCAAGATCAAAGTCACTCCAGACAAATCTGATCAGGAAAGTGAATGGGAATGAAGATTTTGTGAACCTTTTCCAATTGAATCCAGGCATCGGGAATGGGCTGCATTTGATGCACAGGAGCAAGATGGAGGAACGGGGCTGAAGGCGGAGTTGAGGCTGAGATGCGACTAGCCATGAACGTATAGAATGGCGGAGCAGGCTCGAGGGGCTGAATGGCCTACCAGATCTTACGTTGCTATGAAGGGTGGCAACAGGAGTGTGTGGAATTGCAGCACTGTTTCACAAAGGACCAGACTGCAACTTTGGGTCTACGATTCCCCACACACTGGGCGGGCTATTCCGGCCGCGCTCACCCCAGAACTAGAAAATCCCACTCAAGGTCAACAGACCTTTGCATGTCTGCCCCCCCCCCCCCCCCCACACACACACTCTCCCCGCCCCCCGCCCCCCCCCCCCCCCCCACTCCGATTCCTGTGGTGGGCAGGAAGGAAAATTCTTCCCACTGAGTCCAGACAAGTGCATACAGGTTCATAGAGTATGGGAGAAACGGTGATTACATCACTGAGTGAGACAGAGGTCTATGAGTTCATAGAATCATAGAATCCCTACAGTGCAGAAGGAGACCATCGAGTCTGCACTGACCACAATCCCACCCAGCCCCTATCCCTGTAACCCCACATATTTACCCTGCTCGTCCCCCTGACACTAAGAGGCAGTTTATCATGGCCAATCAACTTAAGTTGATACAAAACAAAGCTCCAACATGACCCGTGACTGGGTTAGGCCAGAAAGGGGAGACACTGAATCCCTCGGAGACCCCAGGAAGCAGCGAGCAGGAAGACTTTTCATTCAGACAATGAAGCAATGCATTGTCAACTTTGCCTCAGTAAATGAACTGTTAAAATGTTCACAGCGCTAAATCCAATGGTCATTCTGAGATGAGACAGGAATATCCAGTCACCTGGAAACTTTTAATTAGCAAAACCTGGACCACAATCTCCAATGAAACGCGTTAAAGAGCATAATTTGTTCATCAAATTCCCGGCATTAACATTCCAAAGAAATCTTGTGCGAGATTTTCCAATCCTGTGTGAGATCTTCCAATCCTGTGTGAGATTTTCCAATCCTGTGTGGGATTTTCCAATCCTGAGCGAGATTTTCCAATCCTGTGTGAGATTTTCCAATCCTGTGTGGGATTTTCCAATCCTGAGCGAGATTTTCCAATCTTGTGCGGGATTTTCCAATCTGGGGTGGGATTTTCTAATCCTGTGCAGGATTTTACAATCCTGTGTGAGATTTTCCAATCCTGTGCGGGATTTTCCAATCCTCTGCGGGATTTTCTAATTCTGGGCGGGAGTTTCCAACCCTGTGCAGGATTTTCCAATCTTGTGCGGCATTTTCCAATCCTGTGCGAGATTTTCCAATCCTGTGTGGGATTTTCCAATCCTGTGTGGGATTTTCCAATCCTGTGTGGGATTTTCCAATCCTGGGCGGGATTTTCCAATCCTGGGCGGGATTTTCCAATCCTGTCCGCTGTGGGACCAGAAATTTCTGGCTGAACTCAGCGGACCTTTGGTCGGTCAATCAAACCTTCCCTCCTGTCTGCGGTGATTCTGACTGCAGGAAATTCTGTCCCTCGATGTCACTTCAACTTTGCCCCCTATGGCATGGTAGGTTGTTGCATCAGGTTAAATCTCATGGGATCCAGGGTGAGGTATCTAAATGGATACAAAATTGGCTTCTTGACCGAAGCCAGAGGGTGGTTGTAGAGAGTTGTTTTTCAAACTGGAGGCCTGTGCCTCAGGGATCAGTGCTGGGCCCACTGTTATTTGTCATTTATATTAATGATTTGGATGAGAATATAGGGGGCATGGTTAGTAAGTTTGCAGATGACACTAAGATTGGTGGCATAGTGGACAGTGAAGAAAGTTATCTCCAATTGCAACGGGATCTTGATCAGTTGGGCCAGTGGGCTGACGAATGGCAAATGGAGTTTAATTTAGACAAATGCGAGGTGATGCATTTTGGTAGATTGAACCAGGGCAGGACTTA
Source organism: Mustelus asterias (assembly GCF_964213995.1). Classification (NCBI taxonomy): domain Eukaryota; kingdom Metazoa; phylum Chordata; class Chondrichthyes; order Carcharhiniformes; family Triakidae; genus Mustelus; species Mustelus asterias. The sequence goes on from NC_135821.1 coordinate 36,091,587, forward strand.
CTCAGTTAATGATAGGGCGTTGGGGAGAGTTACAGAACAAAGAGATCTAGTGTCACATGTTCATAGCTCCTTGAAAGTGGAGTCACAGGTGGACAGAGTGGCGAAGAAGGCATTCGGCATGCTTGGTTTCATCGGTCAGAACATGGAATACAGGAGTTGGGACGTCTTGTTGAAGTTGTACAAGACATTGGTAAGGCCACACTTGGAATACTGTGTGCAGTTCTGGTCACCCTATAATAAAGGATATTATTAAACTAGAAAGAGTGAAGAAAAGATTTACTAGGATGCTACCGGGACTTGATGGATTGAGTTATAAGGAGAGGCTGGATAGACTGTGATTTTTATCTCTGGAGCGTAGGAGGCTGGGGAGGTGATCTTATAGAGGTCTATAAAATAATGAGGGGCATAGACAAGGTAGATAGTCAATATCTTTTCCCAAAGGTAGGGGAGTCTAAAACTAGAGGGCATAGGTTTAAGGTGAGAGGGGAGAGATACAGAAATGTCCAGAGGGGCAATTTTTTCACACAGAGGGTGGTGAGTGTCTGGGACAAGCTGCCAGAGGTAGTAGTAGAGGCGGGTACAATTTTGTCTTTTAAAAAGTATTTAGATAGTTACATGGGTACGATGGGTATAGAGAGATATGGGCCAAATGCGGGCAATTGGGATTAGCTTAGGGGTTTAAAAAAAAAGGGCAGCATGGACAAGTTGGGCCAAAGGGCCTGTTTCCATGTTGTTAAACCTCTATGACTCTATGACTCTCTCTGGTGGTCTGGTGAAGAACGCAGACTCCATGGCAGAACCAATTGATCTTCATCTCTCAGACTTCAAAGGGGTCTGAATCAGGTGAGTTCCACAACCAACAGACAATCTGATCTAGAACAATCAGTATACCGGCATGGTGGCAAACTGGAAATCAACGCCACTGGAACACACTTCCCTGCTTCTTCCTAAAGAATGTGGTGATATGAAGAAACAGCTGGAGGCATGGAATACTGCAAAGACTCTGGGTCCTGACAAAATAAGAAGTCTCGCAACACCAGGTTAAAGTCCAACAGGTTCATTTGGTAGCACAAGCCACTAGCCCCAAAGCTAGTGGCTTGTGCTACCAAATAAACCTGTTGGACTTTAACCTGGTGTTGTGAGACTTCTTACTGTGTTTACCCCAGTCCAACGCCGGCATCTCCGCATCCTGACAAAATCCCAGCAGTAGTACTGAAGGTTTGTGCTCCAGTACTAGGTGGGTCCCTAACCAAGCTGCCCAGTAAAGCTACAACACTGGCATCTACCCAGTAATTGCCCAGGCATGTCCTGGACAAAGCAGCACAAATCCAATCTGGCCAATGACTGCTGATTCCTGCAGCTAGACTCACTGCCTGATCTGTTACTCTACTCACAGGGACATCCTCCTCAGGACTAGTCACATGAAGTCTTATAAGACCCATGGGCCTCCCCTTCAGCTTCCAGTAATCAGAACTAGCGTGTCCTATTTTATTAGTGAGCACACATAGGCTTCCATGTGCCATCCTAGCTCCAAATGCTTTTAGAGAACTGCTCACACCCTTATTTTTACTTTCTTTTTCCCTCACATCCTCTCCCCTCTCCAAACACTCCCCATGCCTCATCCATGCCACCTCATGCCTCCTACTCCAAGTTCTGCCATTTCACTCACCCCATGAGCCCACATGCCCCATCCATGCTGAGATATGGCATTCCACCCCCATTGATCCAAAGTACACTTTCCAGACCATTGAACCCTACAATGTAAAGTGGGGTGTTTAAAAAAACCTTTGAAAAAAATCCATTTATTGAGAAGTTTCCCCAATTGAAAAGTAAGTCTGAGTTACAAGTTAATCAATCATCCAGGCCCTTTGAAATTTCAAAAACTACAGACTGCACATGAGGTTTTGCTGAGAGCCCAGACAACCATTACAATACATGAACATCCGCTGCCCAGAGAAAACATTGTTTGATTGACAGCTCATGATCTCTGGTCTCTCCAGTCAATCTAACAATGTTTGTTTACATATGTTAAGTGATTTCAAGGGTTTATTGTTTGTGGCTTTTGAAAATTCAAAGAATCAGGGTAATTGACATTTTTATTAGTTGGTTCTTCAGACTTTTAACACTATAGGGTTCATTGGTTCTGGAAGGTGTACAGTAGGACAATGGGGATTGAAGGGCCTTGGATTGGCATAGTGGACATGGGGGTGTGTGGAAGAGCCAAGCTTGGCATGGGGGCATAAGGGGCAAAGAGGGTGGGAGGAAGAGCAAAGCTTGGTATTTGGTGGGGGGCGGGGGAGGGAGGGAGGTGTGGGATGAGGGGAAGATTTAAAACTTACCTTTTAAAAGATCCCCTCATGCAGAGTAGGGTTCACAACTATTCTCAGGCTCCGTGGACCTCGACAATTTAAAAAATCTGGCTCAAATTTGGAGCGGAATGGTGATACAGTGGTTAGCACTGCTGCCTCTCAGCGCCAGGGACCCAGGTTCGATTCCTGGCTTGGGTCGCTGTATGTGTGGAGTTTGGACATTCTCCCCGTGTCTGCGTGGGTTTCCTCTGGGAGCTCTGGTTTCCTCCCACAAAGATGTGCAGGTTAGGTTGATTGGCCATGCTAAATTGCCCGTCAGTGTCAGGAGGTTAGTAGGGTTATTAGGTAGGGTTATGGGGATGGGGGTTGGGTACGATTATGGTCAGTGCAGATTCGATGGGCCAAATGGCCTCCTTTTGCACTGTAGGGATTCTATGGATGGACTCCATGAAAAATGTGGAAGGATAGGAGATGCCCATCCCCGCAATGGAGCTGGCCAGGTCAGAAGTAAGAAGTCTCACAACACCAGGTTAAAGTCCAACAGGTTTATTTGGTAGCACAAGCCACAAGCTTTCGGAGCGCTGCTCCTCCATCAGGTGAGTGGGAGTTCTGTTCACAAACAGGGCATATAAAGACACAAACTCAATTTACAAAATAATAGTTGGAATGCGAGTCTTTATAGGTAATCAAGTCTTAAAGGTACAGACAGTGTGAGTGGAGCGAGGGTTAAGCACAGGTTAAAGAGATGTGTATTGTCTCCAGCTGGGACAGTTAGTGAGATTTTGCAAGCCCAGGCAAGTCGTGGGGGTTACAGATAGTGTGACATGAACCCAAGATCCCGGTTGAGGCCGTCCTCATGTTTGCGGAACTTGGCTATCAGTCTCTGTTCCCATGTGCCTTTAAGACTTGATTACCCGTAAAGACTCACATTCCAACCATTATTTTGTAAATTGAGTTTGTGTCTTTATATGCCCTGTTTGTGATGAGAACTCCCGCTTACCTGATGGAGGGGCAGCGCTCCAAAAGCGAGTGGCTTTTGCTACCAAATAAACCTGTTGGACTTTAACCTGGTGTTGTGAGACTTCTTACTGTGTTTACCCCAGTCCAACGCCGGCATCTCCACATCAGGTCAGAAGTGCCAGATGTGCACTTTTGACAGGAAACACCTCACACTTGCGAAAAATCAGACAGCTCGGGAATGGGGTTGAGAATCCCAGAGTCGGGATCCACTCATCATTGTTAAAGGGTTTCCAAGTCAACCCAACAGGTTAAAAACACAGCCCAGAGAGTCTAAAGTCAAGCGATTCTGTGTGTGGAGTGAACTTCAAACAATGTGAGTTGCACAAAAGGATGCTATCTAGGTACATCCATTCACAGGGATGTCCCCGCCCACAGAAACTCAATTTTACAGAATCTTGAGGGAGCTTTTTTTGTTGAATCAGCAAAGGAAACGTGACTCGGCAGCCGCCATGGCCACCTGGCGGGTGTCCCCATTTTAAAACATGAAAGACAGTTCCAGAAGCTTCCACAGGAACACAGTCCACGTTTGGAGTTATGAATGGGCAATTCCTCCCCCGGGAAGAAAACCCGGCTGTGTTTGTGGGACGTTGCGGCTGGAACTCTCCGGTCTCGCACACCCTTCTACCGCTGCCAGCGTGAACGCAGAATTTGGCGCTCAGCCAAATCTCCGTTCGCAGCAGCGGGACCGGAAAATCCCCGCTGCAGGCGGGGTTGGAGAATTCCGGCCTATATTGGTGTTAAATCCCATGCTGTACCCTGGTATTTGACAGGACAGTGCTGCTGGCTTTGGGTGTCTGCATTGGAAATGTTTCGTTGCCCAGCTATAACATCACTCACCTTCATAAACATTAAATTCCCAAAGAAAGCCCTTTGTTAATGTCTTTTAAATGGAGTCGGAGTACACAGTCAGCGCAGAGATAATGTTTTGTATTGGCGAGGATTTTAGGTTAATAAATAGAGCAATGAAGAACTATGAGGCACTGTAAGACTGAGCGAAGGCCATTTATAAATGGATTAGAAAAACATGAACAGACTGGGAGATAAAGCCGGCTAATATACTGCTGGCTCTGTCTCTCCAGGGAATGAAAGTCATCAGTTTGGAAGCATAAATCTGTGCTGCTGAGAAGCCGGCTGTGTTAATAAACTAAAGATGGGTCTGTTTCTTTGTACTGCTTAGGCTCCTGCTCCAGTACAGTCTCCCAATCAGGAGTTCTGCAGGAACAAAGAGAGGGCATTGAGGGGTCACGTGTAAAAACCAGTGAAAAGCTGCCGACAGGCCTGTCAGGTGTGGGCCGAGATCTGTCCATAGAATCCCTACAGCGCAGAAAGAGGCCATTCGGCCCATCGGGTCTGCACTGACCCTCTGGAAGAGCACTCGACATAGGCCCACTCCCCCACCCTATCCCCATAGCTCTGCACATTGTTCACGGCCAATCCACCCAGACATGAAGGGACATGGCCAATCCATCTAACCTGCACGTCTTTGGAGGAAACCGGAGCACCCGGAGGAAACCCATGCAGACACGGGGAGGAAGTGTAAACTCCCCACAGTCACCCAAGCCGGGAATCGAGCCCAGGGTCCCTGAAGCAGCGAGGCAGTAGTGCTAACCACTGTGCCACCGTGCCACCCCATGTCCAGTCACTTTTCTCCTTCTCTAATCCTCTCACATTCTAGAAAGTGCTGACATTGGACAGAGTACGTGGAAGTGCAAAAAGTTGTTTTTACCCCAACATAACATTCTATAGCTAAGGACTCATGTACAACTTCAGAAAATCTGGATGAGAGGCAGACGTGCTGGGCCCATTTTGGTGCCCATTTCTGGATGTGCGGGTCTATTGAGCAACCTTAACCCGAGCACTGGAAATCAGAGTCAAGTGGCCCATGAACGCCTGCGTGAATCAGTCAGCGAGGCTGCACGACAGTAACACACTCTAGGCTTAGCTCGACAACCTCTGAACTCCTCTGGCTAGCTCCAGAGGCTGATGAATGAATGGTCACAGCAAACTAAAAGGGCCAAGACTGATATGAAGAGTAATGGAATGGGGGAGTGAGCTATCGGCTGCTTGCTGCAGTGTTGGGTAAACACTGGCCTGTAAACCACTGCTGCAGTGAGGGAGCTGCCTCGGATCATCAGACCCTGGGGATGGTATTCCGAACACATTCTCTCTACATGCCTGAGCTGTGCTGTGACTGCAGCTTGACATTTACTCAGTCAATTACATAAAATCACATCACGCTCAAGTCTATCCAAAGATTGATTAAATCGAAAGTTCAGAACGTGTTGTACAATTTAGTCAGCGTGTGAGATAGTAAGTGGGCTGAGATTACAAATATGGCTTCAGGGCGTAAACATTATGTCGGAATAGCTATTCTTTTAATGATAGCTTTCTTAATGAATAATAAGGCTTACTGAGCAGAGTATTGCTCCTTACAGCTCGACCAATCAGTAATAATTAAGTCTGTACGAATGATCGTGGGAGCATGAGGGGAGTGTCCTCGGAAGGATGCACTCAGCATGGGACCCAAACTCCACTCCCCCCAGCCCCCCCACCCCCCGCCCCCACCTCCGCCCCCATCAATCTGCTCAGCATCAGCAAGGAGGCACTGGTCTGCAACTGGGAACTTTGCCACAGAGGTCAAATGAAGAGTCCAGCAGTAGGACATCTCCAGGGATCATTTCATGTTTTCCTTAGAGCGACTGGCTTGAGAATGACATAGTGATTCCTCCCAGAGCACTAGGCTGCTACAGCCAGGGTCAGTGAACAGGGCAGATTCCACCATACCGGCCAGTGCATGAGTTAAAAGGTTCAGCACCGAACCCGCTGTGTCACTCGTCATAGAGTCCCTTCAGTGCAGAAGGAGGTCATTCAGCTCATCGAGCCTGCACCGACAACAATCCTACTCAGGCCCTATCCCCGTGACCATATTTACCTTATTAATCCCTCTGACATTAAGGGACAATTTAGCATGGTCAATCCACCTAACCGGCACATCTTTGGACTGTGGGAGGAAACCGGAGCACCTGGATGAAACCCACGCAGACACGGGGAGAACGTGTAAACTCCACACAGACAATGACCCAAGGCTAGAACTGAACCCGGGTCCCTGGCGCTGTGAGGCAGCAGTGCTAACCACTGTGCCACCGTGCCCTCATTGAGCATCCCACAGCAGAAAGGTAAACCAAACTGGCGACAAAAACAAAGCGAATCCTCTGTTCTTATTTAAAATATACTCAACAAAAATCCACCCGCATGTTTGTAGGTATTAATATTCAGTTTCCCTCTGGCTTTCCAGAATTAATTCACTGTCACTTGTCAGATAGTCTCCCCTCACTGGGATGTAATGTGTGTACGGAAGGGAAGGGTGACTCTGTGATTCCACAGCGCAGACACTCTTTGCTGTTTCCTAATCACATAATGATTTACAGCCAAGTCAATTCTTCCCACCTCATAGTTTGAGGAGCAGCAAGCTATTAAACGTTTGTGAGAACTCAGCACAGATCTAAAAATATATGCTGGTCCCGGCTCCCTTTATTTCTTACAACCCTACACAATGTCGCTTAGCACTGGAACCTGCTCCAGCACATCCTCACATCTGTATAATTCATAGCCCGCACTTTTAAATCACTGAGCCTCAGTCAGACACACTGCACTGAATGGTGCATCCAATCCATAATTCAACAGGGAAAATGGTTAGCGGCTGCAACAGCGAACGACCGGCTCCAGCCCATGTTTAGATATTCAGTTAGGATACCACTGAAATGTATGAACCCGTCGTTTGATTAAATTCTCCAGGGAGTGATCATCACCTGCCTCCCGCGCCCCCGTCCCCCCCACTCCAGAATGTGCTGGCAGTATATTTGTTAACTTATTCATGGGGTGTTGATGGCATGTCCAGCAATTATTGCCCATAAGTGCAATCTTGCCGCATCATTTCAGAGGGCAAGGAAAGGTCACCCATATTACTTGTGGCCGGTCTGGATAAGGACGACAGGTTTCTTTCCGAAAGGATACCAGAAGGTTTTTTTTAAAATGACAATTCAGTAGTTACAAGATCAGGAATACCTGCTTTTTATTTCCCATGTACTTATTAACGGAATTGAAATCCTCCATTGCCCATGGTAGGATGTCTCTGTTTTCCTCCACCTCTAGGTACCCCACACTGAGAAAGTGTTGGTGACCATTGGCTGTCCATTGGATTGGTCCATGATTACGCTCGGCTAAGTGCTGCGGTGGTTTTCTGTTGCCTTCTGCAGTGCAGCTGACAAGAAAACTCTACCCACCATCAGGCTTATCAGAAGGATTTACAGGCTCATAACCAACCTGATTGACCACATTACAAACACACATTCCATGGACATCAGGCCCTATTTTATTTGTTCATTCATGGGACATGGACGTCGCTGGCTGGGCCAGCATTTATTGCCCATCCCTAGCTGCCCTTGGAGGGTCAGTTGAGAGTCAACTGCATTGCTATGGCTCTGGAGTCACATGTAGGCCAGACCAGGTAAGGACGGCAGATTTCCTTCCCTAAAGGATATTAGTGAACCAGATGGGTTTTTCTGACAGTCGACAATGGTTTCATGGTCATCAATAGATTCTTAATTCCAGTTTTTTTTAATTGAATTATAGTGGATGCGTTAGTGATTATTTATCAAAACTCGTTGCATTCTGGGGTAGTGCCGGTTGATTGGAAAACGGCTAATGTTACGCCGCTGTTTAAAAAAGGAAGGAGACAAAAGGCGGGTAACTATAGGCCGGTCATCTTAAGGTCTGTAGTAGGGAAAATGCTGGAATCCATTATTAAAGAGGAGATAGCAGGGCATCTGGATAGAAATGGTTCGATCAATCAGACGCAGCATGGATTCATGAGGGGAAAGTCGTGCTTAACAAACACGTTGGATTTTTATGAAGATGTGACTAGGGCGGTTGATGGAGGAGAACCGGTGGATGCGGTGTTTTTGGATTTCCAAAAGGCGTTTGATAAGGTGCCCCATAAAAGGCTGCTGAAGAAGATTAGGGCACACGGAGTTGGGGGTAGTGTGTTAAAGTGGATTGGGGACTGGCTATCCGACAGGAAGCAAAGAGTCGGAATAAATGGGTGTTTTTCCGGTTGGAGGAAGGTAACTTGTGGCGTGCCGCAGGGATCGGTACTCGGGCCGCAACTATTTACCATTTATATAGATGATCTGGAGGAGGGGACGGAGTGTAGGGTAACGAAGTTTGCAGACGACACAAAGATAAGTGGAAAAGTGAATCGTGTGGAGGACGGAGAAGATCTGCAGAGAGATTTGGACAGGCTGAGTGAGTGGGCGAGGATATGGCAAATGGAGTATAACGTTGATAAATGCGAGGTTATACACTTTGGAGGAAATAATAACAATTGGGATTACTATCTCAATGGAAACAAATTAAAACATGCTACCGTGCAAAGGGACCTGGGGCTCCTTGTGCATGAGACGCAAAAGCCCAGTCTGCAGGTACAACAGGTGATCAAGAAGGCAAATGGGATGTTGGCCTATATCGCGAGGGGGATAGAATATAAAAGCAGGGATGTCTTGATGCACCTGTACAGGGCATTGGTGAGGCCGCAGCTGGAATACTGTGTGCAGTATTGCTCCCCTTATATGAGGAAGGATATATTGGCATTGGAGGGAGTGCAGAGAAGGTTCACCAGGTTGATACCGGAGATGAGGGGTTTGGATTATGAGGAGAGGCTGAGGAGATTGGGTTTGTACTCGTTGGAGTTTAGAAGGATGAGGGGGGATCTTATGGAGACTTATAAGATAATGCGGGGGCTGGATAGGGTGGAGGCGGAGAGATTCTTTCCACTTAGTAAGGAAGTTAAAACTAGAGGACACAGCCTCAAAATAAAGGGGGGTCGGTTTAAGACAGAGTTGAGGAGGAACTTCTTCTCTCAGAGGGTGGTGAATCTCTGGAATTCTCTGCCCACTGAGGTGGTGGAGGCTACCTCGCTGGATATGTTTAAAGCACGGATGGATGGATTCCTGATCGGTAAGGGAATTAAGGGTTATGGGGATCAGGCGGGTAAGTGGTACAGATCCACGTCAGATCAGCCATGATCTTACTGAATGGCGGGGCAGGCTCGAGGGGCTAGATGGCCTACTCCTGCTCCTATTTCTTATGTTCTTATGAATTCAAATTGCACCATCTACCGTGGCGGGATTCAAACCTGGGACCCCAGAACATTAGCTGAGTTTCTGGATTAATAGTCTAGCAATAATACCACTAGGCAGTAGTGGGACTTGAACCTAGAGCGAGGGACATCACCATGGTGCCACAAGACCTGTCTCTGGGTTACTTGTTCAGTACCATAACCGGTCCATTCACATACCCAAAGGAGGCCATTAACTCACCACATTCTCATGAGCGCTAATGAGTTTCAGCAGGCTGTTCAACTATGGGAGGCATCACAGAAGTACTTGATGGTCTCTGTTGAAGTCTTCCAGTGAGGGAAGAGGGTGGGGTGAGGCTGGGGGAAGGGGGTAGTCAATGGCTGCCAATCAGGATAGAGGGCCTGGCCAGTTTTATTTTTTTCAACCTCTCCAGCCCTTGGACCCTGACATCAACTTCAGAACTACACGTCCCCACAGACCCCCACCTCATTCCCATCCTGCAGCCTTGATCACCCCCTTGCAGGCCCCTACTCCCAATCACCCAGTCCCCCGACAGCACCGCAACCACGGCAACTGTCACCCACCACTATTCTCACCTCCCAACTCCACCATCCTCGATCTCAAACCCCTCGACCCCATTTCCATCCCACCCTCACCCACCTCACAGATCGATTAACATCGTGGTCTGGACAACGAGCCTGGGCCTGTGTGGCCTGGTACCTCACTCCCACCCTGAGTTCCCTATCGCTCAAAATCCTCCTCCATGGGAATTAGCAGCTGTCCTCAAACGGCAATCAAGTTCTGGGGGTGGGGTGGAGGGGGGTGGGGGGGGGGGGGGGGGTGGGGGATGTGGGGGGTGTGGCGGGGGGGGGCTCCGCTCCCAAGTTTTGGTTTGGCGGGAATGGTGGAGGTGAAAAATCCTGCAGGAATCCCAAAACAGCTTTTAAACTGACAAGATTTGCCTGATCGATTGCTCCCCCCAGCTCACCAATGCTGGAACAGGAATCCCCCACTTGAAAAGTTGGGATCCCCATTTGCATCAATTTAAATATCATTATCAGGTCTTTATACCTGACAGGCACCCAGCGTTAAAGTGTCCATCAACCTGAATCACAACAGCTCCTCCACAATGTGCACCTGGTGAGCAGAACCTGCCAGAGGCACCCAGGTGGGTACGCGTGTGTGTGTGTGTGGTCCCCCCAGCCCCCCTCCCCCACCCCCACTGCCGCCACCACCAGCGTGACATCAGGGGAGCCACATCCTCACTTTCCTTTGTCAGTGATTTAAAAAATACGGCGGTGACACCTGGCATCGCCGCTGGTAGGCGAACCTCGTCTAAGGTGACACTTTGACAAGCGATCGGAAAATTGCGCCCACTGAGTGGGAGTTAGATCTTTGTGAGCACCGGTGAGATCAGAAGAAGCTCGGATGTGTGGAATCCCGGCTCCAGCATTTCCTGGAGTTGAAATATTGATCCTGGGACGTGTTTCTGAATAATGGAGAGAAGGCACCAGAGAAACAAGCAGCAAGGAACAATGCCCGCAAAGGTACAGAGACTTGAATTCATATAGCACCTTGCACATCCCCAGGACGTCCTAAAAAACTTGACAGGGAGATGGTGGAGAAGTGGTAATGTCACTGGACCAGTAATCCTGAGGCCCAAGCTAATGGTCTGAGGGACATGGGTTCAAATCCCCCCGTAGCATCTGGTGGAATTTAAATTCAATCAATAAAACCTGAAGCTGAAAGTTAGTCTCAGAAATGGCAACAATGAAACTATCACCAATTGTCACAAAAACCCATTGTCGATTGTCAACAAACTCCATCTGGTTCACTAATATTCTTTAGGGAAGGAAATCTGCCGTCCTGACCTCATCTGGCCGATATGTGACTCCAGGCCACAGCGATGTGGTGGACTCTCAGTTTCCCTCTGAAATGGTGCAGCAGCCAGTCAGCTCGAGGGCAATTAGGGATGGGCAATAAATACTCAACCAGTCAGCAAGCTGCCAGCCAATCAGACTGGCTGCTCGTTCCCGAAGGCTGAACTTCCTCCCGCCAGAGGACGAATGCAGTTCTCCCCACACACCAGCCCCCACCCCCATCCACACCCCCCACACCCCCCCACACACCATCCCCCCACACACCATCCCCCCACCCACTCCCTCCACACCCCCCACACACCATCCCCCCACCCCCATCCACACCCACCACACACCATCCCCCCTCACACCATCCCCCCACCCCCACCCACTCCCTCCACACCCCCCACACACCATCCCCCCACACACCATCCCCCCACCCCCACCCACCCCCATCCACTCCCCCCACACACCATCCCCCCACACACCATCCCCCCACCCCCATCCACACCCCCCACACGCCCCACACACCATCCCCCCACCCCCACCCATTCCCCCCACACCCCCCACACACCATCCCCCCACCCCCATCCAAACCCCACACTCCCCACACACCATCCCCCACCCCCACCCACTCCCCCCACACCCCCCACACACCATCCCCCCACACACCATCCACCCACTCCGCCCACACCCCCCACACACCATCCCCCCACACACCATCCCCCCACACACCATCCCCCCCCCCCCACCCACTCCCCCCACACCCCCCACACACCATCCCCCCACACATCATCCCCCCACCCCCACCGACTCCCCCCACACCCCCCACACACCATCCCCCCACCCCCATCCACTCCCCCCACACCCCCCACACACCATCCCCCCACACACCATCCCCCCACCACCACTCACTCCCCCCACCTCCACCCACTTCCCCCCAACCCCACACAACCCCCACCACCCCCACCCGCTCCCCCCACCCACTCCCCCCCACCCCCACCCATTCCCTCCACCCACACCCACTCCCCCCACCCGCACCCACTCTCCCCCACCCCCACTCACAATCCCCCCACCCACTCCCACCCACTCCCCCCACACACTGCCACCCTCCCCCACCCACTCCCTCACCCCCATCCACTCCCCAACCCCCACCCACTCCCCCCATCCCCACCCACTCCCCCCCAACCCCACCCTCGCCCCCCACCCCCACCCACTCCCCCCACCTCTATCCACTCCCCCTACCCACTTCCCTCCACCCCCACCCACACCCCAACCACCACCCACTCCCCCCACCCCCACCCACTTCCCTCCACCCCCACCCACCCCCACCCACTCCCCTCCACCCCCACCTACTCCCACCCACTCCCCCCACACACTGCCCCCCACCCCCACCCACCCCCCCACCCCAACCCACTCCCCCACCCCCACTCACTCCCCCCACCCACTCCCCCACCCCCACCCCCACCCTCTCCCCCGACCCCCACCCACTCCTCCTACCCCCTCACTTCCCCCACCCACTCCCACCCACCCCCCACACACTGCCCCACACCCCCAACCACTCCCCCACCCCCACCCAATCCCTCCCACCCCCACCCACATCCACCCTCTCCCCCCACCCTCACCCACTCCCCCCACCCACTCCCCCCCACCCACTCCCCCCACCCACTCCCCCCCACCCACTCCCCCCACCCCCACCCTCTCCCCCGACCCCCACCCACTCCTCCTACCCCCTCACTTCCCCCACCCACTCCCACCCACTCCCCCGCACACACTGCCCCCCACCCACTCCCAGACCCCATCCACTCCCCCACACACTCCTCCACCCCCACCCATTCCCCCCCACCCACTCCCCTCCACCCCCACCCACTCCCCCCATCCCCACCCACTCCCCCCACCCCCACCCACTGCCCCCCACCCCCACCTACTCCCCCACCCCCATCCACTCCCCCAACCCCACCCACTCCCCCCCACCCCCCCCCCACCACCATCCACTGCTCCCACCCCCATCTACACCCCCACCCACTCCCCCCACCCACTCCCCCCCACCCCCACCCACTCCCCCCCACCCCCCGCCACCCCCCCTGTAAACTCCAGCCCATTGGAACAAAAAGAATCGGGTTGATTTGACCTGAATCATTTTTCAAAGCTAAAAATCGAAACATATTTTTAAAACGGTGATCATTTTGATCTGGGATCATTTTTGTGCAGGATTTGAGGAAGTCTGATTAATTTTCTTACATTGTGACATATATTGAAATACTTAACGAGTTTGATGATGTTATAAAGTCAGATAAATATGACTTTAATAAGATTTATCTGATCTTTTAAAATTTTTTGTGTCAGTCGATTAGCAAGATGATTCTGACTTGTCGGAAAATGCATTCGCATTAAAACAATGAAAAAGTCAGATAAATCTCAATTAAACCTATAAAAAGCCAGATTAATTTTAAAAATTAATTTCCCTCAATCTATTTGAACATTAAAAAGTAACTGGCCTTCTGGTTAAGTGTGAGCAAAATGAGAGGAAGCTCTCTTTCTGTGAGCAGGAGCGGTTGATAGTGGCCAATTAGCCAAATTCTTGCATCTTCATAGCTCCTATTTGTATCTGCTGTGCAGCGATTGAAGGTGTGAAGCCTCAGGTTCAATGTAGTTTACCCCAACGCAGTGTCAGCATTGACATGGCACAGTGTTGCACACTCCATTCACACCTTCTATTCTCTCGATGGACTGCCATTAGCACTTCTCAGCCTTTCCGCTTGTTTTTGTGGCAGTGACTTATCTTTCATTCATTCACCCTACAGTATGAATATCTCCCACTTTCTATGCCTTTTAGCTTTGATTAAGGTAATCTGGATTTGAAACGTTGGCGTTGGCATTGGCTAAAGTAGACTGGGAGCAAAAACTTTATGGTGGGACAATTGAGGAACAGTGGAGGACTTTCAAAGCGGTATTTCACAGTGCTCAGCAAAAGTATATATCAGTGATAAGGAAGGACTGTAGAAAAAGAGATATGATGTGGAGACTGTTCTCTTCCTGTGGGGGAGCACTTCAGCAATCACGGGCATTCAGCCTTGGATCTTCAGGTAAGCGTTCTCCAAGGCGGCCTTCACGACACACGACAGCGCAGAGTCGCTGAGCAGAAACTGATAGCCAAGTTCCACACACATGAGGACGGCCTAAACCGGGATGTTGGATTTATGTCACATTATCAGTAACCCCCACAGCTTGCTTCCTGGGCTTGCAGAATCTCACTAGCTGTTCTGTCTGGAGACAACACACATCTCTTTAACCTGTGTTTAATGTTCCCTCCACCCACATTGTCTGTACTTTTAAGACCTCGCTGGCTGTAGGATTTGCATTCTAATCAGTATTCTGTAACTTGATTTTGTGTCTGTTTGCACTGTTTGAGAGCACATTTCCACTCCATCTGACGAAGGAGCAGTGCTCCGAAAGCTTATGGTATTTGCTACCAAATAAACCTGTTGGACTTTAACCTGGTGTTGTGAGACTTCTTACTGTGAAAAAGAGATAATCAGCCATGAATATCTAAGGAAATAAAGGAGGGTATTAAATTGAAAGAAAATGCATACAAAGTGGCAAAGATTAGTGGGAAACTGGAGGATTGGGAAATCTTTAAAGGTCAACAAAAAGCTACGAGAAAAGCTATAAAGAAAAGTAAGATGGATTATGAGAATAAACTACAAAGTTTCTACAAATATATAAAACGAATGAGAGTGGCTAAAGTAAACAGTGGTCCTTTAGAGGATGAGAAGGGGGATGTAATAACTGGAAATGAGAAAATGGCTGAGGCATTGAACAGGTATTTTGTGTCGGTCTTCACAGTGGAAGACACAAATAGCATACCAAAAATTGATGACAGGAAGACTATGGTAGGTGGGGACCTAGAAACTATCATTTTCACGAAAGAGGTAGTGTTGGGCAAGTTAATGGGGCTAAAGGTAGACAAGTCTCCTGGCCCTGATGGAATGCATCCCAGGGTACTAAAAGAGATGGTGGGGGAAATAGTAAATAGCACTAGTGGTAATTTACCGAAATCCGCTGGACTCTGGGGTGATTCCCGCAGATTGGAAAACAGCAAATGTGACGCCACTGTTTAAGAAAGGAAGTAGTCAAAAGGCGGGTAACTATAGGCCAGTTAGCTTAACTTCTGTAGTAGGGAAAATGCTTGAATCTATCATCAAGGAAGAAATAATGAGGCATCTGGGTATAAATTGTCCCATTGATAAGACGCAGCATGGGTTCATGAAGGGCAGGTCATGTTTGACTAATTTGGTGGAATTCTTTGAAAACATTACATGCGCAGTGGACAATGGGGAACCTGTGGATGTGGTGTATCTGGATTTCCAGAAGGCATTTGACAAGGTGCTGCACCAAAGGTTGCTACATAAGATAAAGGTGCACAGTGTTACAGGGAATGTATTAGCATGGATTGAGGATCGGTTAACTAACAGAAAGCAAAGAGTGGGGGTGAATGGGTGTTTTTCTGGGTTGGCGATCAGTGACTAGTGGGGTGCCTCAGGGATCAGTGTTGGGGGCGCAATTGCTTACGATTTACAGAGATGATTTGGAGTTGGGGACCAAGTGTAGTGTGTCAAAATCCGCAGATGACACTAAGATGAGTGGCAGAGCAAAGTGTGCAGAGGACGCTGAAAATCTGCAAAGGGATATAGAGAGTCTACGTGAGTGGGCGAGGGTCTGGCAGATGGAGTACAATGTTGGTAAATGTGAGGTCATCCATTTTGGTAGGAATAACAGCAAAATGGACTATTATTTAAATGGTAAAAAATTGCAGCATGCTGCTGTGCAGAGGGACCTGGGTGTCCTTGTACAAGAATCACAAGGAGTTGGTTTGCAGGTGCAGCAGGTAATTAAGAAGGCAAATGGAATTTTGTCTTCATTGCTAGAGGGATGGAGTTTAAAAACTGCAAGATTATGTTGCAGCTGTATAAGGTGCTGGTGAGGCCACACCTGGAGTACTGTGTACAGTTTTGGTCTTTTTACTTGGGAAAGGATATACTGGCACTGGAGGGGGTGCAGAGGAGATTCACTAGGTTGATTCTGGAGTTGAGAGGGTTGGCTTATGAGGAGAGACTGAGTAGAGTGGGGCTATACTCATTGGAATTCAGAAGAATGAGGGGAGATCTTATAGAAACATACAAGATTATGAAGGGAATAGATAAGCAGGGAAGTTGTTTCCACTGGCGGGTGAAACAAGAACTAGGGGGCATGGCCTCAAAATAAGGGGGAGCAGATTTAGGACTAAGTTGAGGAGGAACTTCTTCACACAAAGGGTTGTGAGTCTGTGGAATTCCCTGCCCAGTGAAGCAGTTGAGGCTACCTCAATGTTTTTAAGGCAAGGATAGATAACTTTTTGAACAGTAAAGGAATTAAGAGTTATGGTGAGCGGGTGATTAAGTAGAGCTGAGTCCATGAAAAGATCAGCCATGATCTTATCGAATGGCAGAGCAGGCTCGAGGGGCCAGATGGCCTACTCCTGCTCCTAGTTTTTATGTTCTCATGTAAACGTCAGCTCTTTTCTCTGCTTACAGATGCTCCCAGATCTGTTGAGATTTTCCAGCATTTTCTCTTTTGGTTTCACTCCAGACGTTGCTGGGTCTCCCCTCTGTGGAGTAACAACATCATTTTCGCATCTGCAAAATCTGGACCTAAAAATGTATACAATATCTTGGAGGTTGGTTTACTTTGAACCATAGAACCCCTACCGTGCAGAAAGAGGCCATTCGGCCCATCGAGTCTGCACCGACAACAATCCCACCCAGGCCCTATCCCCATATATTTACCTGCTAATCCCTCTAACCCTTATATTTACCCGCTAATCCCTCTAATCTACGCATCCCGGGACACTAAGGGGCAATTTAGAATGGCCAATCAACCTAACCCGCACATCTTTGGACTGTGGGAGGAAACCGGAGCACCCGGAGGAAACCCACGCAGACTCAGGGAGAACGTGCAGACTCCGCACAGACAGTGACCCGAGCCGGGAATCGAACCCAGGTCCCTGGAGCTGTGAAGCAGCAGTGCTAACCACTGTGCTACCATGCTGCCAGAGAGGGTCCCATGCAGGTTGGGGATGTCAAAGGCTTGGAGGAATCCCATGTTGGGTTGAGGGTGGGCAATAAGTACCATTGGGAGGCAGTTGGACAGGGGTTGTGGGTGTCCGACGGGGGTGGGGTGGGGGGCGGGGGGGTTTGTGAGTGTGGGGGGAGTCCTGTGCGGGGATTAGTCTGTGTGTTTAAAATAGTTATGCAGAAAGTTAGAAGAGGTTTTATTTTTTGTAGATTGTTTCTGAGTAACTATTAGTATAACCCTGGCGGGAACCATCCAAAGTTGCAATTTGAATTACTGTTCTGATGGTTCCCAGTGTAATTGTCCAGGGGAAGTTAGTGAGTCTGGACAATTGCTGTGTAAATGCTTATGTGGGAATTTCTGAGTGCGATTCTGCTTTGGGGTAGCCCCAGTCTGACGCTGGGGAGCCAGGCCATTTTGTTTTAGCATAAACTCCCATATAAGTTGATTCCCTTTATCGGCCATGACATGCTTCACTCATATTAGTGGTCAGTCTCAATTCCTGACCTTACAAATGCATGTTTCACTTAGTGGCACCTTAGTACAGGGAAGAAAGGATCAAGCAGGCGAGACGGGCTGTATTATGAAGGTTGCGGCTCTTTGAGACACACCGGTGGCCGGTGTTTTACGACTTCGCTCGGACGAGGCTCCTAAAATCCCGCTTGAGGCCAACCGAGAATTCCATTCTGCGAGCCTCGCCCGCCCCAGAATCCAAGACATGGACCTGCCCCTCGCCGCCCCCCCCCCCCCCCCCCCCCGCACTGACATGGCTAGACCTCGCTGTCCCACACACCCCTTCCCCCTTGACATGGCTAGGCACTTCTACCACAACCTGATCCTCAACTTCCCCCAACATGCCTGGAACACCAGACCTGGATGGAATCTCCCTGGACCAGTGTGGATCAGACCACCCCTCCCCCCCCCCCACCTACTCGTCAGGACCCCATCCCCCAACTCAACCCCTACTCACTAGATCCCCAAACCCTGGACGTTCAACCCCCACCCCCCAATCAGTGTCTGACCCTTCCAACCCCCCTCGAAGTCTGATTCCCCAAATTTCTCACCCTCACACCCCAACTCTCCCACCATAAGACCATTAGACATAGGGAGTAGGATTAAGGAGAATCCTAAGGCATTCTATTCATACGTTAGGAACAAAAGAGTCGTCAGGGAGAAAATCGGACCTCTCAGGGACAAAGGAGGGGAATTATGCTTAGAACCCAAGGGAATAGGGGAGATCCTAAATGAATACTTTGCATCGGTATTCACGAAGGAGAGGGGCGAGTTAACCGGGAGTGTCTCGGAGGGAGGTGTTGACCCGTTAGAGAAAATCTCCATTACAAGAGAGGAAGTGTTAGGTTTTTTAGGGAACATTAAAACTGACAAAGCCCCAGGGCCTGATGGCATCTATCCTCAGGGAGACGAGAGATGAAATTGCTGGGCCTCTGACGGAAACCTTTGTCGCTTCTTTGGACACGGGTGAGGTCCCTGAGGATTGGAGGATAGCGAATGTGGTCCCGTTGTTTAAGAAGGGTAGCAGGGATAACCCAGGAAATTATAGGCCGGTGAGCTTGACGTCCGTGGTAGGGGAGTTGTTGGAGAGGATTCTTAGAGACAGGATGTATGTGCATTTAGAATGGAACAATCTCATTAGTGACAGACAGCATGGTTTTGTAAGAGGGAGGTCGTGCCTTACAAATTTGGTGGAGTTTTTTGAGGAAGTGACAAAAACGGTTGATGAAGGAAGGGCCGTGGATGTCGTCTATATGGATTTCAGTAAGGCATTTGACAAAGTCCCACATGGCAGGTTGGTTAAGAAGGTTAAGGCTCATGGGATACAAGGAGAAGTGGCTAGATGGGTGGCGAACTGGCTTGGCCATAGGAGACAGAGGGTAGTGGTCGAAGAATCTTTTTCCGGCTGGAGGTCTGTGACCAGTGGTGTTCCGCAGGGCTCTGTACTGGGACCTCTGCTACTTATGATATATATAAATGATTTGGAAGAAGGTGTAACTGGTGTAATCAGCAAGTTTGCGGATGACACGAAGATGGCTGGACTTGCAGATAGCGAAGAGCATTGTCGGGCAATACAGCAGGATGTAGATAGGCTGGAAAATTGGGCGGAGAGGTGGCAGATGGAGTTTAATCCGGATAAATGCGAAGTGATGCATTTTGGAAGAAATAATGTAGGGAGGAGTTATACAATAAATGGCAGAGTCATCAGGAGTATAGAAACACAGAGGGACCTAGGTGTGCAAGTCCACAAATCCTTGAAGGTGGCAACACAGGTGGAGAAGGTGGTGAAGAAGGCATATGGTATGCTTGCCTTTATAGGACGGGGTATAGAGTATAAAAGCTGGAGTCTGATGATGCAGCTGTATAGAACGCTGGTTAGGCCACATTTGGAGTACTGCGTCCAGTTCTGGTCGCCGCACTACCAGAAGGACGTGGAGGCGTTAGAGAGAGTGCAGAGAAGGTTTACCAGGATGTTGCCTGGTATGGAAGGTCTTAGCTATGAGGAGAGATTGGGTAGACTGGGGTTGTTCTCCTTGGAAAGACGGAGAATGAGGGGAGATCTAATAGATGTGTACAAGATTATGAAGGGTATAGATAGGGTGAACAGTGGGAAGCTTTTTCCCAGATCGGAGGTAACGATCACGAGGGGTCACGGGCTCAAGGTGAGAGGGGCGAAGTATAACTCAGATATCAGAGGGACGTTTTTTACACAGAGGGTGGTGGGGGCCTGGAATGCGCTGCCAAGTAGGGTGGTGGAGGCAGGCACGCTGACATCGTTTAAGACTTACCTGGATAGTCACATGAGCAGCCTGGGAATGGAGGGATACAAACGATTGGTCTAGTTGGACCAAGGAGCGGCACAGGCTTGGAGGGCCGAAGGGCCTGTTTCCTGTGCTGTACTGTTCTTTGTTCTTTGTTCTTTGAGTAGAAGTAGGCCATTCGGCCTATCGAGTCTGCTCCGCCATTCAATGAGATCATGACTGATCTGATATTATAATCCTCAACTCCACTTTCCTGCCTTATCCCCATAACCCTTCCAAAACTGAAACTCAAACCTGCAGCTCCAAACTGAAACTGAAACAAAACCGTCCAAAAATACATGACCGTCCTCATAACAATGCAGGATCGTAAAACTAATCCCAGAGCAAACACAAATAACCCCACTTAAGCCACTTAAGTAGCAATAAAAGGACATTTCCAGTCAAGTCAGCAACAATGACATCACTGAAGCTGTGAGCTGCAGAAATCATGTTCTTAAAAAAAAGGTACACTAACGTCACAATGGGAATCAGGGGGAGAACTCCTGGGAGGCACGGCGGCACAGTGCTTAGCACTACTGCCTCACAGCACCAGAGACCCGGGTTCAATTCCAGCCTTAGGTGCCTGTGTGGAGTTTGCACATTCTCCCTGTATAGGTTTCCTCCAAGTGCTCCAGTTCCCTCCCACAGTTCAAAGATGTGCAGGTTAGGTGGATTTGCCATGCTAGATTGCCCCTTGGTGTCCAAGCATGTGGAGGTTAGGTGGATCAGCCATGGTAAATGCATGGAATTACAGGGATAGGGAGTTGGGGGTGGGTGGGTAGGCCGGGGGCTAATGTACTCTTTCATAGAGTTGGTGGAACTCAATGGGCTGAATGGCCTCCCTCTGCACTGTAGGAAATCTATGGTTCCAAGGTTTTGAACTCTCCACTGCTTGGAGTCACACCTGGCTCAAAGGAAGATGATTGTGGTGATTGGAGGTCAAACATCTCAGCTGTATTCATAGAAACCCTACAGCACAGAAAGAGGCCATTCAGCCCATCAAGTCTGCACCGATCACAATCTCACCCAGGCCCTACCCCCATATCCCTACACATTTACCCACTAATCCCTCTAACCTACGCATCTCAGGACACTAAGGGGCAATTTTAGCATGACCAATCAACCTAACCCGCACATCTTTGGACTGTGGGAGGAAACCGGTGCACCCGGAGGAAACCCACGCAGACACGAGGAGAATGTGCAAACTCCACACAGACAGTGACCCAAGCCGGGAATCGAACCCAGGGTCCCTGGAGCTGTGAAGCAGCAGTGCTAACCAGTGTGCTAGCGTGCCGCCCCAGGAGATCTCTGCAGGAGTTTCTCAGGGCAGTGTTCTCGGCCCAACTATCTTCAGCAGCTTCATCAGTGATCTTCCTTCCACCATAAGGTCAGAAGTGGGGATGTTCGCTGATGACTACACAATGTTCAGCACAATTCATGACTCCTCAGATATTGAAGCAGTCCGTGTCCAAATACAGCAAGACCTGGATAATATCCAGGCTTGAGCTGACAAGTGGCAAGAAGTCCCAGGCAATGACCGTCTCCAACAAGAGATTATTTAACCATCGCCGCCTGACATTCAATGGCATTGTCATTGCTGAATCCCCCATTATCAACATCCTGGGGGTTACCATTGACCAGAAACTGAACTGAACTAGGCACAGAAACACAGTGGGTACCAAAGAATCCTGTGGTGAGTAACTCACCTCCTGACTCCCCAAAGCCTGTCCACCATCTACAAGGCACAAGTCAGGAATGTAATGGAATACTCCCCACTTGCCTAAATGAGTGCAGCTCCAACAACACTCAAGAAACTCAACACCATCAAGGACAAAACAGTCTGCTTGATTGCTCCCCTTTCCACCAACATTCACTCCCTCAATCACCGATTGGAAGCTGTGTGTACCATCTACAAGATGCACTGCAGGAACTCACCAAGGTTCCTTAGGCAGCACCTTCCAAGCCCGCGATCACTACAATCTAGAAGGACAAGAGGAGCAGATACAATAACAGAAAATGCTGGAAAATCTCAGGATGTCTGACAGCATCTGTGGAGAGAGAATAGAACCAAAGTTGTGTTCTGAAGAAGAGTTATACTGGACTTGAAACATTAACTGTGAAGGAGAGCGGCACTGTCAGAGGGTCAATACCGAAGGAGTGCTACACTGTCAGTGTCAGTACTGAGGGAGTGTTGTACTGCCATACGGTCAGTACTGAGGGAGTACTGCACTGTCAGGGTCAGCACTGTGGGAGTGTTGCACTGCCATACGGTCAGTACTGAGGGAGTGTTGCACTGTCAGAGGGTCAGCACTGTGGGAGTGTTGCACTGTCAGAGGGTCAGCACTGTGGGAGTGTTGCACTGTCAGAGGGTCAGCACTGTGGGAGTGTTGCACTGTCATACGGTCAGTACTGAGGGAGTGCTACACTGTCAGTGTCAGTACTGAGGGAGTGTTGTACTGCCATACGGTCAGTACTGAGGGAGTGTTGCACTGTCAGAGGGTCAGCACTGTGGGAGTGCACTATTTCCAGTGTCACAGATACATTGCTCCCAGTCTCACCAATATACTGTTCCCAGTCTCACCAATACATTGTTCCCAGTCTCACCGATACACTATGTTTCCAGTCTCACCGACTCACTATTCCCAGTTTCACCGATACCCTGTTCCCAGTCTCACCGATACACTGTTCCCAGTATCACAAATATACCATTCCCAATGTCACTGATACACTATTCCCAGTGTAACCGATACACCACTCCCAGTATCACCGATACACTGCTCCCAGTATCACCGATACACTATTTCCAATGTCACAGATACACCATTCCCAGTATCAGTGTCACAGATACACTGCTCCCAGTGTCACAGGTACACCATTCCCAGTGTCACAGGTACACCATTCCCAGTGTCACCGATATACTGCTCGCAGTGTCATTGATACACCGCTCCCAGTGTCACCAATACACTCCTCCCAGTGTCACCGATACACCGCTCCCAGTGTCACCGATACACCGCTCCCAGTGTCACCGATACACTGCTCCCAGTGTCACCAATACACTCCTCCCAATGTCACCGATACACTCCTCCCAATGTCACCGATACACTGCTCCCTGTGTCACCGATACACCGCTCCCAGTGTCACCGATACACCGCTCCCAGTGTCACCGATACACTGCTCCCTGTGTCACCGATACACCGCTCCCTGTGTCACCGATACACCGCTCCCAGTGTCACCGATACACCGCTCCCAGTGTCACCGATACACCGCTCCCAGTGTCACCGATACACCGCTCCCAGTGTCACCGATACACCGCTCCCAGTGTCACCGATACACTGCTCCCAGTGTCACCAATACACTCCTCCCAATGTCACCGATACACTCCTCCCAATGTCACCGATACACTGCTCCCTGTGTCACAGATACACCGCTCCCTGTGTCACCGATACACCGCTCCCAGTGTCACCGATACACCGCTCCCAGTGTCACCGATACACCGCTCCCTGTGTCACCGATACACCGCTCCCAGTGTCACCGATACACCGCTCCCTGTGTCACCGATACACCGCTCCCAGTGTCACCGATACACCGCTCCCAGTGTCACCGATACACTGCTCCCAGTGTCACCGATACACCGCTCCCTGTGTCACAGATACACCGCTCCCTGTGTCACCGATACACCGCTCCCAGTGTCACAGATACACCGCTCCCAGTGTCACCGATACACCGCTCCCAGTGTCACAGATACACCGCTCCCAGTGTCACCGATACACCGCTCCCAGTGTCACCGATACACCGCTCCCAGTGTCACCGATACACCGCTCCCAGTGTCACCGATACACCGCTCCCTGTGTCACCGATACACCGCTCCCTGTGTCACCGATACACCGCTCCCTGTGTCACCGATACACTGCTCCCAGTGTCACCAATACACTCCTCCCAATGTCACCGATACACTGCTCCCTGTGTCACAGATACACCGCTCCCTGTGTCACCGATACACCGCTCCCAGTGTCACCGATACACCGCTCCCAATGTCACCGATACACCGCTCCCAGTGTCACAGATACACCGCTCCCTGTGTCACCGATACACCGCTCCCAGTGTCACCAATACACCGCTCCCTGTGTCACCGATACACCGCTCCCAGTGTCACCGATACACTGCTCCCAGTGTCACCGATACACCGCTCCCTGTGTCACAGATACACCGCTCCCAGTGTCACCGATACACCGCTCCCAGTGTCACCGATACACCGCTCCCTGTGTCACAGATACACCGCTCCCAGTGTCACCGATACACCGCTCCCAGTGTCACCGATACACCGCTCCCAGTGTCACCGATACACCGCTCCCTGTGTCACCGATACACCGCTCCCAGTGTCACAGATACACCGCTCCCAGTGTCACCGATACACTGCTCCCAGTGTCACCAATACACTCCTCCCAATGTCACCGATACACTGCTCCCTGTGTCACAGATACACCGCTCCCAGTGTCACCGATACACCGCTCCCAGTGTCACCGATACACCGCTCCCTGTGTCACAGATACACCGCTCCCAGTGTCACCGATACACCGCTCCCAGTGTCACCGATACACCGCTCCCTGTGTCACAGATACACCGCTCCCTGTGTCACCGATACACCGCTCCCAGTGTCACCGATACACCGCTCCCTGTGTCACCGATACACCGCTCCCTGTGTCACCGATACACCGCTCCCTGTGTCACCGATACACCGCTCCCTGTGTCACCGATACACCGCTCCCAGTGTCACCGATACACTGCTCCCAGTGTCACCAATACACTCCTCCCAATGTCACCGATACACTGCTCCCTGTGTCACCGATACACCGCTCCCTGTGTCACCGATACACCGCTCCCAGTGTCACCGATACACCGCTCCCAGTGTCACCGATACACCGCTCCCTGTGTCACAGATACACCGCTCCCAGTGTCACCGATACACCGCTCCCAGTGTCACCGATACACCGCTCCCAGTGTCACCGATACACCGCTCCCAGTGTCACCGATACACCGCTCCCTGTGTCACCGATACACCGCTCCCAGTGTCACCGATACACCGCTCCCAGTGTCACCGATACACCGCTCCCAGTGTCACCGATACACCGCTCCCAGTGTCACAGATACACCGCTCCCTGTGTCACCGATACACCGCTCCCTGTGTCACCGATACACCGCTCCCTGTGTCACCGATACACCGCTCCCAGTGTCACCGATACACCGCTCCCTGTGTCACCGATACACCGCTCCCTGTGTCACCGATACACCGCTCCCTGTGTCACCGATACACTGCTCCCAGTGTCACCAATACACTCCTCCCAATGTCACCGATACACTGCTCCCAGTGTCACCGATACACCGCTCCCTGTGTCACCGATACACCGCTCCCTGTGTCACCGATACACCGCTCCCTGTGTCACCGATACACTGCTCCCAGTGTCACCGATACACCGCTCCCAGTGTCACCGATACACCGCTCCCAGTGTCACCGATACACTGCTCCCAGTGTCACCAATACACTCCTCCCAATGTCACCGATACACTGCTCCCTGTGTCACAGATACACCGCTCCCAGTGTCACCGATACACCGCTCCCAGTGTCACCGATACACCGCTCCCTGTGTCACCGATACACCGCTCCCAGTGTCACCGATACACTGCTCCCAGTGTCACCAATACACTCCTCCCAATGTCACCGATACACTGCTCCCTGTGTCACAGATACACCGCTCCCAGTGTCACCGATACACCGCTCCCTGTGTCACCGATACACCGCTCCCAGTGTCACCGATACACCGCTCCCAATGTCACCGATACACCGCTCCCAGTGTCACAGATACACCGCTCCCTGTGTCACCGATACACCGCTCCCAGTGTCACCAATACACCGCTCCCAGTGTCACCGATACACCGCTCCCAGTGTCACCGATACACCGCTCCCTGTGTCACAGATACACCGCTCCCAGTGTCACCGATACACCGCTCCCTGTGTCACAGATACACCGCTCCCAGTGTCACCGATACACCGCTCCCAGTGTCACCGATACACCGCTCCCTGTGTCACCGATACACCGCTCCCAGTGTCACCGATACACCGCTCCCTGTGTCACCGATACACTGCTCCCAGTGTCACCGATACACCGCTCCCTGTGTCACAGATACACCGCTCCCAGTGTCACCGATACACCGCTCCCTGTGTCACAGATACACCGCTCCCAGTGTCACCGATACACCGCTCCCAGTGTCACAGATACACCGCTCCCTGTGTCACCGATACACCGCTCCCTGTGTCACCGATACACCGCTCCCTGTGTCACCGATACACTGCTCCCAGTGTCACCGATACACCGCTCCCTGTGTCACCGATACACTGCTCCCAGTGTCACCGATACACCGCTCCCTGTGTCACAGATACACCGCTCCCAGTGTCACCGATACACCGCTCCCTGTGTCACAGATACACCGCTCCCAGTGTCACCGATACACCGCTCCCAGTGTCACCGATACACCGCTCCCAGTGTCACAGATACACCGCTCCCAGTGTCACCGATACACCGCTCCCAGTGTCACCGATACACCGCTCCCAGTGTCACAGATACACTTCTTTCCTCTATCCTCACCTTCGGAATGTTTGCTAATTGATTCGAACTGCACACAGATATCCACACTGACTTAACAGACCCTGCCAATCATTCGGCTGCCTTTATGAAACTTCTGTGTAGTTTGAAGAATTGTTCTTTAACACTGTCTGCGTGTTACTGGTAAAGCAATTGATTTTTTGAACTGACATCAAATGATGTGATAGGGGAATTGCTGCGATGTCTCAGCAGCTCCTTGTGCGGATGTGGATTGAAGTCAAATCTGAGTTTCGATTGGGGAATGTGCCTGGCATTTTAAGGATATTTTTTGCTCCATGTATTTGCATTCTTCAAAATGGACTGTCAGAGATTTCAGTGGAGCACTGCGTAACATGGTGAAGAACATGGGGTGGCAGGGTGGCACAGTGGCACTGCTGCCTCACAGCGCCAGGGACCCGGGTTCAATTCCTAGCTTGGGTCACTGTCTGTGTGGAGTTTGCACATTCTCCCCGTGTCTACGTGGGTTTCCTCCGGGTGCTCCAGTTTCCTCCCACAGTCTGAAAGACGGTGCTGGTTAGGCGCATTGACCCGAACAGGTACCGGACTGTGGCAACTAGGGGAATTTCACAGTAACTTCATTGCAGTGTTAATGTATGCTTTAATTGTGACTAACAAATAAACTTCTACTTTTAAGAAAGAATACAACAACAACTGTCACTTGCTCACCCTGGGCTCGGAGATACAAAGTATGTTTGTGGTGTAATAATTGTTTTAATGTGAGAAAACAGCAAATTGTGCACAGCAAGCTCCCACAAACAATGTGAGAATGACAGGATAATGTATAGTTTACTGATGTTGTTTGGGGAATAAACACTGGCCAGTATGCTCAGGAAAACTCCACTGTCCATAAAAATAAAGTTTTGGGATCCGTTCTGTTCACCTCTGAGACAGACACGGGCTCAGTTATCATCCTATCCAAAGAATAAAATTCAAACATGTAGTACTCCCTCAGTACTGACCCCTCTGACAGTGCGGCACTCCCTCAGTACTGACACTCCACTAGTGCAGCACTCCCTCAGTACTGACCCCTCTGACAGTGCAGCACTCCCTCAGTACTGACCCTCCAACAGTGCAGCACACCCTCAGTACTGACCCTCCACTAGTGCAGCACTCCCTCAGTACTGCCCCTCCAACAGTGCAACACACCCTCAGTACTGACCCTCCACTAGTGCAGCACTCCCTCAGTGCTGCCCCTCCAACAGTGCAGCACTCCCTCAGTACTGCCCCTCCAACAGTGCAACACACCCTCAGTACTGACCCTCCACTAGTGCAGCACTCCCTCAGTGCTGCCCCTCCAACAGTGCAGCACACCCTCAGTACTGACCCTCCACTAGTGCAGCACTCCCTCAGTGCTGCCCCTCCAACAGTGCAGCACACCCTCAGTACTGACCCTCCACTAGTGCAGCACTCCCTCAGTGCTGCCCCTCCAACAGTGCAGCACACCCTCAGTACTGACCCTCCACTAGTGCAGCACTCCCTCAGTGCTGCCCCTCCAACAGTGCAGCACACCCTCAGTACTGACCCTCTGACTGTGCAGCGCTCCCTTAGTACTGACCAACCAACAGTGCAGCACTCACTCAGCACTGCCCCTCTGAGAGTGCTGCACTGCCTTGGTGCTGATCATCTGACAGTGCAGCACTTTCTCCGTAATGAACCTCTGACCGTACAGAACTCCCTCACTATTGACCCCTCTGACAGTGCAGCACTCCCCCAGTACTGACCCTCTGACAGTGCAGCACTCCCCCAGTACTGACCCTCTGACAGTGCAGAATTCCCTCAGTACTTAACTTCCAATAGTGCAGCACTCCCTTGGTACTGACCTTCTGACAGTATAGCACTTCCTCAGTACTGCCCCTCTAATGGTACAGAACTCGTTCAGTACTGACCCTCTGACAGTGCAGCACTCCCTCAGTACTGACCCTCTGGCAGTGCTGCATTTTCTCAGTACTGACCCTCTGACAGTGCAGCACTCCCTCAATACTGACCCTCTGTCAGTGCAGCAGATCTTTCAGACCATGGGAGGAAACTGGAGCATCTGGAGGAAACACGCAGACACGGGGAGAACGTGCAGACTCTGCACAGACAGTGGCCTAAACTGGGAATTGAATCCGCGTGCCTGGCACTGAGAGACAGCAGTGCCTACCACCGTGCCGTCCACTTGATTGGCACCACATCCACATCCCTCCACCGATACTCCATAGTATCAGTTAATACCATCTACAAGATGCACTGCAGACATTCACCAAAGATCCTGAGACAGCACCTTCTAAACCCTTGACCACTTCCATCTAAAAGGACAAGAGCAACCGATACATGGGAACACCAGCACCTGCAAGTTCCCCTCCAAGCCAGTCACCATCCTGACTTGGAAACATATCAATCGTTCCTTCACAGTTGCTGGGTCAAAATCCTGGAATTTCCTCCCTTGTGGGTCAACTCACAACAGGTGGTCTGTCTGCAGTGATTCAAGATGGCAGCTCACCACCACCTTCTCAAGGGCAACTAGGGATGGGCAATAAATGCTGGCCAGCCAGCGACACCCACGTCCTACAAATGAATTTAAAAAAACAATCTATCTCATTCAGCCTTCATTAAATCTAATGAACCAGCCTCCACTGCTCTCTGAGGAAGAGAATACCACAGACCAACAGCTCTCTGAGGGTCAAAAATGTATCTTCACCCAATCTTAAAAGGGAGATCTCTTATTCTGAAACTGTGTCCCCTATTTCTAGTCTTAAGTGCTTCAATGTGGGTGACTCTGGGAAAGCTATACCGTCAGGGTAGACCTGAACAGGATTAAGGAGGTTCTGCAGAAGAACTGTCTTGTTAGTGATAATCATTCTTGTGGAGCTCAAATGGAGTAAAACTATTGTTGGAGGCTACCCAATGCCCAAATCCTGCATGACAAAGAATAGTATAACTCTACCAGGGCAAGACAGAGCTGTGAGGACATCGGGGCTATCCCTGGTGTTAAACATGGGCGACATGGTCTGAGAAGTCCGTCAGAGGCAATGATGTTGTTTCAGCTGCTTAAGGTTCCAATTCATCAGTTCATAAGATATAGGAGCAGAATTAGGCCATTCGGCCCATCGAGTCTGCTCTGCCATTCGATCATGGCTGATATGCTCCTCATCCCCATTTTCCTGCCTTCTCCCCATAACCCTTCAACCCCATTACCAATTAAAAATCTGTCTAACTCCTCCTTAAATTTACTCACTGTCTCAGCATCCACTGCATTTTGGGGAGCGAATTCCACAGATTCACAACCCCTTGGGAGAAGTAGTTTCTCCTCAACTCTGTTTTAAATTTGCTACCCCTTATTCTAAGACTATGTCCTCTCGTCCTAGAATGTCCCACAAGAGGAGGCATCTGCTCCACGTCTACTTTATCCAGACCTTTTATCATCCTGTGTACCTCAATTTGATCTCCCCTGATTCTTTTAAGTTCCAGAGAGCATAGGCCTAAACTGTTCAGTCTCTCTTCATAGGACAAACCCCTCATCTCTGGAATCAATCTAATGAACAGTCTAGTGCCTTCTTGAAACACTGAAGTTCCATTCCAATTCCCTTCCAGCACCCAGTGGTGCATTAAGGCAGACTTCTGTCTGTTTCCATAGCTAGTAATTCCTGGAACAGGTCACTAGTCTGTCAGCAGAGGCTTACAGCTTGAGGGGTGCCACTCCTTGCCAAATGTGGCTGACCAGGAGGCTCTCCCGTTCTTACCACCAGCCATTGGCGTGTTGGAAACATTTACATCTTGACACACTCCACTTATAACTGTGTTATGAACGCACCTTCCTTGGCCATCAAGTCTTGGGGTGGGACTTGAACCCAGAGCTTCTGTCTCAGAGACAGAGACGCTATCTACTGGTGCCACAATGTATAATTTATCATTTCAGCCAAATACAACTTGCCTGTTAGTTCATGTTTGTTATTTTTGTTTGATTGTTGGAGTAAGAGTCTGAAAAGGTAAAATCCTGGCGATTGATTACTTCCATTTGGGTTATTTGGGAAGTTCACATTGCAGCCTGTGGCAAGCCAACATTCGACACTGACATGGAGGAGAGATCACCAGCAGCGACACACAAACCCCTGCCCAATGTCAAAGGACCTTTTGCTGCTCTCTAACTATCCCTCTCACGGTGATTCCCAGCACGAGCAGGGCCGGACAATCCCAGCCTCTTGGAAACTTGCCCCTGAGGAAAGATCTCTCCCTTCCCAGCATCTCTGCAGGTATCAAACCGCCTCGGGAGATGAACAAAAAGAGGAAATTGCAGAGTCAGCATGGGAAAAGCTATTCAAAATACTCTAGCAAACTCTTCCCTGAGCCTCTCAGCAGAGACTGAGTAGACTGGGGCTATATTCATTGGATTCAGAAGAATGAGGTGGAAATCTTATAGAAACGTATAAGATTATGAAGGGAATAGATAAGATAGAAGCAGGGATGTTGTTTCCACTGGCAGGTGAAACTAGAACTAGGGGCATAGCTTCAAAATAAGGGGGAGCAGATTTAGGACTGAGTTGAGGAGGAACTTCTTCACACAAAGGGTTGCGAATCTGTGGAATTCCCTGCCCAGTGAAGCAGTTGAGGCTACCTCATTGAATGGTTTTAAGGCAAGGATAGATAGATTTTTGAACAGTAAAAGAATTAAGGGTTATGGTGAGCGGGCGGGTAAGTGAAGCTGTGTCCACAAAAAGACCAGCCAGGATCTTATTGAATGGTGGAGCAGGCTTGAGGGGCCAGATGGCCTACTCCTGCTCCTAGTTCTTATGTTCAAAACCAGGAGATTTTGAGTTCTATCAACACATTTAGGATGGGGTTCTCCAGTCCCTCCCGCCACCAGGAGGTCAATGGATTTTTGACTGGGTTCTCGAATTCCCTGCGTCAGGTCCCACCACAAAGGGGCTGGAAAATCCCAGGTTTACTCCCTATATGAAGGATTCTGTCTCATTCAGAATCCCGCCCAAATCCCTGTTTAAGGTGGAGAGTCAGTAGCCGCCACCCAAACTGGCAACACATTTCAGAAACTGAACAACTAATCTCTGGGAAGAGAATAACTGCCTAAAATCAAGTCAATCGCTGCTATTATATCATTTAAATACCTATCACTGGTTCTGAGACTGAAATAAGCTACCAATTGAGACACCACTTTGCAGGAGCCCTGGTGGCGCAGTGGGTAACATCCCTGCTTTAGAGCCAGAAGCTCTGGGTTTGAGTCCAACCCTCGGACATGATGACCTTCTGAAGTGCGTTCAGAAAGCGGTCAAACAGATTGCACATCAACCTGTAAATCATTCCAACACACACCAATGCAAATTGTTAAGAGTGGGAGCGATTTCTGGTCAGCCATGCGATGGGAAGAATGTTGGAACCGCTACCATCCATAACTCCAGGTCACTGGGGAGTTTCCCAAAGATGCACTGGAAAGCCCCTCTCCACCCACAAGTTCCAAGGTAAGTTTTGCAAAGCAATAGCCCGCAAAGTCCAAACTCCTGATGGGCAATTTCCCTGCACTGGGAACCATATGAAAATGTGATTTAAATCACTAACTTCAGGATTGCTTTGCATCATTCCCCTGAGAAAGGGGAAATAATGAAAACCACTTCTAGCCTCTGGGTAACTAGAACATAGAACATAGAAAACAATACAGCACAAAATGGCCCTTCGGCCCACAAGTTGCGCCAGTCATGTCCCTACCTACCTAGGCTTATATATAGGCTTACCTATAGCCCTCAATCCTATTCAGTCCCATGTACTCATCCAGAAGTCTCTTAAAAGACCCTATCAAGTTTGCCTCCACCACCACTGACGGCAGCCGATTCCACTCACCCACCACCCTCTGAGTGAAAAACTTACCCCTGACATCTCCTCTGTAGCTACTCCCCAGCACCTTAAACCTGTGTCCTCTCTCGTAGCAGCCATTTCAGCCCTGGGAAAATGCCTCTGAGAATCCACCCGGTCTATACCTCTCAACATCTTGTACACCTCTATCAGGTCACCTCTCATCCTTCGTCTCTCCAAGGAGAAAAGACCGAGCTCCCTCAACCTATCCTCATAAGGCATGCCAACCAATCCAGGCAACATCCTTGTAAATCTTCTCTGCACCCTTTCAATCATTTCCACATCCCTCCTGTAATGAGGCGACCAGAACTGAGCACAGTACTCCAAGTGGGGTCTGACGAGGGTCTTAAAAATCTGCATCATTATCTCCCGACTCCTAAAATCAATCCCTCGATTGATGAAGACCAGCACACCATACGCCTTCTTAACCACCTCCTCTACCTGCAAGGCCGATTTAAGAGTCCTATGGACCCGGACCCCAAGGTCCTTCTGATTCTCTACACTGCTAAGAGTCTTACCCTTGATATTATACTCCTTCATCCCATTTGACCTGCCAAAATGGACCACTACACATTTATCCGGGTTGAAGTCCATCTGCCACTTCTCCGCCCAGTTTTGCATCCTATCTATGTCCCGCTGTAGCTTCTGACATCCCTCCAAACTATCCACAACACCACCAACCTTCGTGTCGTCGGCAAAATTACCAACCCATCCCTCCACTTCCTCATCCAGGTCATTTATGAAAATGACAAACATCAAGGGTCCCAGAACAGATCCCTGGGCCACTCCACTGGTGACCGACCTCCATTCAGAAAAAGACCCATCTACAACCACTCTCTGCCTTCTGCAGGCAAGCCAGTTCTGGATCCACAAGGCAACAGCCCCTTGGATCCCATGCCTTCTCACTTTCTCGAGAAGTCTTGTATGGGGGACCTTATCGAATGCCTTGCTGAAGTCCATGTAAACCACATCTTCCGCTTTTCCTTCGTCAATGTGTTTAGTCACATTTTCAAAGAACTCCATCAGGCTCGTAAGGCACGATTTGCCTTTGACAAAGCCGTGCTGACTACTTTTGAGCATACTAAACTTCTCCAAATGTTCATAAATCCTGTCCCTCAGGATCTTCTCCATCAACTTACCAACCACTGAGGTCAGACTCACCGGTCGGTAATTTCCTGGGCTATCCCTATTGCCTTTCTTGAATATAGGAACCACATCCGCAATCCTCCAATCCTCCGGAACCTCTCCCATCTCCATCGACGACGCAAAGATCATCGCCAGAGGCTCTGCAATCTCTTCCCTCGCCTCCCACAGTACCCTGGGGTACATCCCATCCGGTCCCGGCAACTTATCTATCTTGATGCTATTCAAAATTTCCAACACATCCTCTTTCTTAATGTCCACAACTACTGACTACTATACAGACATGTGCTGACCCCTCACGCCCCCATGGGACAACACCATATCCCTGAGTCCCCAGGGGACTTCCACAAACCCTCACCTACCTACCACCCACCACAGAGTTCCCACAACTCCACCCTCAACAACTCATCCCCAGGGGACTCCTTCCACTACCAAATCCCACAAGGGACACCCCCTCATTCCCCAAAGGACTCCCACAAGCTGCTGCCTACCTCTCCCCCAACATGAAACTCCCCACCCCTCCCCAAGGGGAGTTCCTGCCCCTCCCACATTAAGGGTCTCCTTGAACCCCCAGGAACTCACCCCCCCCCCCAACAACCCCACCCACAGGCCTGGCTTGGCCCAACCTCCCCCTATCCACCTTGCCAACTGCCTGACCACCATCACCCCCTACCCCCAGACAATCATTCTCCAAGACCAACCTTCCGCCCCCCACCCACCCACCCCACACCCCTCTCCCCACCACCCTCTGGTTGTCTGGCCACTCCCCTGCCATCAACTGCCTAACCCCCCCCCCCACTCCAAGTGCCCCCTTGAGTACCTGACCCAATATCCTGAAATTCCTGACAAACCTCATAACTGTCTTCCTCGTAATTCCAAAGTGGCTGGACGTTTAAATTCACCTGACTTATGGCAGCTAATGTGTACAAAAACAGGCGAGGCCCCTACACGTGTCAACTCTGAAGCCCTCGACAGTAGGCCCGGCCCTGCACAGTGCTCACCCGGCCTGAATATAGAGGTCGGCTCAGAAAGGATTGAAATAATTTGAAGGTAAAAAAGTCGGAGCGGGTTGGCAATTGACTCAGATTGCCACTGGCGCAAGTTCAGGCCCCAACATACATCTAACTAGTGGATATGTGACAAGTGCAGGAAAATGGGGTTAGCGCACTTTTAGTGCTAGTTATTATCAGTGCAGACTCAATGGGCCGAGGGGCTTTTTCTGCGCTGTATGACTCTCTGACTCTATTCTCTGAGGAAAACAACCCCAACTGTTCCATTGATCCCGGTTGAAGGATAAACATCATGCGGGATGCCCGGGAGAACACCCCCGGAGTGAACACCACAGCCCTTTCTTTATTTCCCAGACTTCTATCAGGTCAGCTTTTAGTCTAAGATACTCGAATGGAAAGGAAGTCAACCTAGATCCTGGAGCCTCGCTGAATAGCTGAGATTCTTTAAGCTCATCGGATCTTACGATCTGAATTATAATTGGCTGTCCATTCTCAGAGATAACAGAGCCAGTTTCTGACAGGGAGTCTTGGCTGTAGCTCCTTGCGGATCGGAATTGATGTAGAGTTCTCTCAGAGGTCTTCAGTCTTCTGTGGATGCAATTTTTTACACACTACGCCAACGGAAACAACTAATCATAGTTATTTATACTTCAATATTTCACCACAGCAAATGTATTAAGTAACGATTTCCAGCACAATTTAAAACCTCAATTGCTTTGATAACTGGGCATCGTCTGCTCTCTCAGATAAACATGAAAATTCCTGTGGGCAAGATTTGAGGAAGGGAATTCTCCCGGGCATCCTGCACAATTTTATCTTTCAACCATGATCAGTGAAACAGTTGGGAAAACAATTCTGCTCAGAGAATAGACTCAGAGTGTCATACAGCGTAGCAAAGGCCCTTTGACCCATCGAGTCTGCACTGATAATAACTAGTATTAAAGTCCTGCTAATCACATTTTCCTGCACTTGGCCCATATCACTGAATGTTATGATGTTTCATCCAAATACTATTTAAAGGTTGTAAGGTTTCCAGCCTCCACTACCTTCCCAGGCAGTGCATTCCAGATTCCCACCGCCCTCTGAGTGTAAAGTTTTTTTCTCAAATCCTCTCTGAATCTTCTGCCCCTCACCCTAAAATTATGCTCCCTCGTGATTTACCCCTCAACCAAGGGGGACATCCTACTCACCCTGTCCATACCCCTCATAATCTTATACACCTCAATCATGTCTCCTCTCAGCCTTCTCCACTTGAAAGAAAACAACCCAAGCCTATCCCGGCTCTCCTTATAGCTCAAATGCTCCAGCCCAGGCAACACCCCGGTGAACCTCCTCTGTACCTCTAGTGCTATCACATCCTTCCTATAGGAAACTTGATAGAGGTGTTCAAAATCCCGACAGCTATAAACAGAGAGGATAGAGGGAAACTTTTCCCATCGCTGGACAGGTTGGGAACCAGAGAACACTAATATAAGGTGAATGGCATAGGGGAGACTACGTGAGGAAGGACTGTTTTATGCAGCGAGTGGTTAAGGTCTGTAATGTGCTACCTGAGAGCATGGTGGAGGCAAGTTCAATTATGACTTCCAAGGGAAGTTGGATAAAGGGAAAAGGGCTTTGGAATGGGATTAGCTGAGCTGCTAAACATCAGTACAATGGGCCAAATGACATCCTGTGCTTTACCCATTTGATGATTCCATTACAGTGGTTAGCACAGCTGCCTCACAGCACCAGGAACCCAGGTTCGATTCCAGCCTCGGGTGACTGTCTGTATGGAGTTTGCACATTCTCCAATTTTTAAAATCCAATTTTCGGGCTCTCATGAAATTTAGCGGCCATTACTGGATTTGCGCCCACAACTAACACAGACACTAAATCACAGCCATTGTTCCGCTCCTCTTGCTCCCCAAGTTTCTGCAGGACCAGTCTCACAATCGCCTTATAGATTCTTCCTGTGAAGTGAATTATAACTCTCGCCCCAAATATAGACTATATACTTTGAAGTGGATTAATACATTGCAACTTTAATGACTGTAAAAGATAAAATATATGATTTTGGTTCAAATACAGAATCCAATAAAACTTTAAAAATAACATGCCACAGCTAATATCAATTTAAGAATACCTATCAATATTCAAAATAATGTTGCACCTGAATCCCTGAGTGAATCAGGTGTTGGGTAGTTGGATACAAAAGATGTTTGCTTAAGATACCCAACCCTTCAACAACCAGAGGAATATTGAGGGGGCTCCCAGTTCCCTTTCTGATTTTCTGAAAGGAAACGGGAACAATTATATCCTTCTAAACCAGATTATATCATTCTTTAGTAGTAATCCATGTCGTCTTTTTTAATAAAAAGTCTCACAACACCAGGTTCATTTGGAATCACGAGCTTTCGGAACGCCCATGGTGAAGGAGCAGCGCTCCGAAAGCTTGTGAGTCCAAATAAACTGTTGAACTTTAACCTGGTGTTGTGAGACCTCTTCCTGTGCCCACCGCAGTCCTACGCCAGCATCTCCACATCATGTCCTTTTTAATATCTCTTTTTTTAAAT
This sequence comes from Mustelus asterias, assembly GCF_964213995.1. NCBI lineage: Eukaryota > Metazoa > Chordata > Chondrichthyes > Carcharhiniformes > Triakidae > Mustelus > Mustelus asterias. The sequence continues at coordinate 36,129,044 of NC_135821.1, forward strand.
GTGTCCACATTATTCACTATTATTTAATTGTCAAAATGGTTTCATTATCCACACTGTGAGATTGTCATCTGTTCTGAACTATATCCTTAATTTCTTTCCTGTTAACCTTCAATTGTTTCCATTCTAACAAAAGTAACTTCAAACATTTAACAGAGGACTACAGATTTTTAAAGCAATTTGCTGAGCTAAGTTCTAAGCATGTCTTCTGAATGGATAAGGAAAGGCATTACCATCGTAAATGCTTCTAAAGATCGTTTGAAAAAATAATTTAGAGGAGCTTTTTCCTTATCTTTTTTTAAAAGGTTATTAATTAGTGTCACAAGTAGGCTTACATTAACACTGCAATGAAGTTAATGTGAAAATCTCCTGGTTGCAACACTCCAGCTCGGTTCAGGTAAACTGAGGGAGAATTTAGCATGGCCAATGCAGCTAACCGGTACGTCTTTTGGAGTGTGGGAGGAAACCGGAGCATCCAGAGGAAATCCCACACAGACACAGGGAGAACGTGCAGACTCCGCACAGACAGTGACCCAAGCCGGGAATCAAACCCGTGTGCTTGGCACTGTGAGGCAGCAGTGCTAACCATCATGCCAACCTTCTCAGTCTGAAAGAGAATGTGAAAGGCCCTGGTGTTACTTTATGCGTGGCACAGACAATGGGTGGGATTTCACAGTCTCGCTCGACCCGAGACTGGAAAATCCCGCCCGAAGTCAACGGACCTGCCCATTGTCCACCCCTCGCCTGCTCCGATTCCAGTGACAGGCGGGGTGGTAGAATTCCAACGGATGTCTGTTTAACACCTGGTACAACCAAATCTTTCAGCTAGTGCTGAAAGGCTTCTTGGTAAACGTGGCTGTCCATGAATATGTGTCCACTTTCTCAATTCTAAAGTATCATGTCCTAAATACATGTGGATTCTACCCATTTATTAATGTATTCCTTTCACACCTTTGTGTGTCACTGATATAAACACTCCACTGCACCTCTCCCGGTTGCTGCAACCAGAGTTAATCTTTCCTTTAATGACATGCAAATTAATGCGTGTTAGTGTGCTCACTCTCTGCTATCTATTCTATCTGAAGTGGCCTGCAACATTCAGCCCTGAACACAAACTATCCGCTCCACCTGACGAAGGAGCAGCGCTCCGAAAACTAATGGCATTTGCTACCAAATAAACCTGTTGGACTTTAACCTGGTGTTGTTAAAACTCTTACTGCACAAACTATCACCACACAAACATGAAGCAAGCAGCCTGACACATATGTAGATCCAGAATTTCCTGCAGGCATTGTGCAATTGTAATGAGATGGTCTACATCGCGGGACTCACTTTACAGTGCAGAAGAAAGCAGAAATTATGGCATATTTAACCTACACACTTACCTGCACCATAATTTCTGGAGCATCTGCCCACCCTGCCTCTACCCTCCACTGAAACAGTGCAGAGTTAATAATCACAGCTCCGCTTCCATTAAAGTCAATGATGATCACAAATTTTCTGAATTACCGCGGCTTTTATCACCCCTGCCACTTACACCGTAAAATAATGCTGTGTGAGCCCCCGCTGTGCTGCTGCAGCCCTGATTTATGGATTTAAAGGATCCATCAGTAGCTCAATTTATTATTTGTCAAGTAAAACTGCAGAGAATGATTTTGACTACCTGCTGAGAGATTTATCGGGATCTCATTGCCTTGGTGAATTAGTCACCGTTTTATTATTGTGTTACAATTTAATGAATGCATATACAACGTGGCTTCTGGCTGTAAGATTTCACAGGATGCATAAAGTTAGACCAGATTGTGGAATTAAAGAGGCGGTTGATTGAATCCGGTTTTATCGGGTAAGGTTTTATCTTACATAGAATTACAGTAAATGTAGAGCAGGGAGCAAGCAATTTCCCCAGATTGTTTCTGGGAAATTCATTCACCAGCTGCAAAATGGAGTCAATCCCCGTGAAGATCCGTCCTCTTCCTGTTGAAACGGTGTTTGGTTTAAAGGTTTGCTCAGTGGGAGCTAACAATGCCCTGTCCAAATCAAACAAGAATCAACATTAGCAAACGGTCCCCCAAATAGTTTCATGAAGTCTAATTCAAGCTAACTGTTCAACAACAATGCTGTGGGTTTGGGAGGGGTAGCTTTATTTACATCCTTTCTCTTTTTTATTCATTTGTGGGACATGGGCGTTGCTGGTTGGCCAGCATTTATTGTCCATTCCTAGTTCCCCTTGAGAAGGTGGTGATGAGCTGCCTTCTTGAATCGCTGCAGTCCACGTGCTGTGGGTTGACCCACAATGCCCTTCGGGAGGGAATTCCAGGATTTTGACCCAGCAACTGTGAAGGAATGGCGATATATTTCCAAGTCAGGATGGTGAGTGGCTTGGAGGGGAACTTGCAGGTAGTGGTGCTCACACGTATCTGCTGCCCTCGTCCTTCTAGGTGGAAGTGCTCGTGGGTTTGGAAGGTGCTGTCTAAGGATCTTTATTCAATTCCATTTGGCACAATGTAAACCGAAGTGTGTGCCTGTTGTGTGCCTTTCCGACAGGACAGGCCCACTCCTGCATCTTCATGTCCTTCGAATGTGTAAAGATGTTGTTTCGGTCTCCTGCCCCCTGATGAGATTGCCATGGAGAGGATGTACCCGAGATGTCGAGCATGTATAAATGGAGAGGGTGCGAGTTGAATGTGTTGTGAATCACAGGTGGTAAGATGTGGTCTAAATCGAGGGGCAAAAACAGAAAATGCCAGAAAAATCTCAGCAGCTCTGACAGCATCTGTGGAGAGAGAATAGAGCCAATGTTTCGAGTCAGGATGACCCTTCATCAGAACTGAAGCCAAGGAAAATCAGACAAGATTTATATTCTGTTTTTGTTTCAGATTCCAGCATCATAGGACACAGAACGTTGAACGGTGGCACAGTAGTTAGCACTGCTGCCTCACAGCACTAGGGTCCCAGGTTTGATTCCCGGCTTGGGTCACTGTCCGTGTGGAGTTTGCACATTCTGCCTGTGTCTGTGTGGGTTTCCTCTGGGAGCTCTGGTTTCCTCCCACATCATGAAAGACGTTGATGTTAGGTGCATTGACCGGAACAAGTGCCGGAATGTGGCAACTAGGGGAATTTCACAGTAACTTCATTGCAGTGTTAATATAAGCCTTACTTGTGACTAATAAACTTAAACTTTAACAGTACAGCACAGGAATAGGCCCTTTGGCTCACGGTGTTGTGCCGAACATGACAACAAATTGAACTTGGTCCATATCCTTCTATTCCTTGCATATTCGTGTGCTTATCTATAAATCCCTTAAACGCCCCTATCGTATCTGCCTGCACCACCACCCTGGCAGCGAGTTCCAGACACCTACCACACTCTGTGCAAAATGATTGCCCCTCCCATCTTCTTTGAATTTTCCCCCTCTCACATTAAGTGCCCTCGTATTAGACATTTCAACTCTGGAAAAAAGATTCTGACTGTCAACTCCATCTATGCCTCGCATAATTTTATAGACTTCTATCAGGTCTCCCCTCAGCCTCCGCCACTCCAGAGAAAACAACCCTAGTTTGTCCAGCCTCTCCTTATAGCTCATTCCCTCTAATCCAAGCAGCATCCTGGTAAACCTCTTCTACACCCTCTCCAAAGCCTCCACATCCTTCCTGTAGTGTGGCGACCAGAATTGAACGCAATAGTGGCCCAACCAAAGTTTTATAAAGCTGTAACGTGACATCCTGACTCTTGTACTCAATGCCCCGACCAATAATGACAAGTATGTCATACGCCTTCTTTGCCACCCTAGCTACTTGCGTGGCCACTTTCAGGGACCTATGGACCTGAACCCCAAGATCCCTCGATACATCAATGCTGTTCAGGGTCCCGTCATTAACTGTATACTTACCCTTAACGTTTGATCTCCGCCCATACCTGAACTGATCTATATCCCACTGTATCCTTTGACAACCAGCCACACTATCCACAACTCCACATTTCTTTGTGTCCGTGGTATTTTGCTTTTATCTAAATCGAGAAGGGTATAAATTGTGGACCAGGTAAAATAAATCGAAGGGCTGGATGTGGTAAATCAGACAGGGTCTGAATCTGGTACCCCCAGCCGAGTTAGTTTGATGTCAGGGTTATGAAGTGAATTGATCTGACTGTGTGCTCAGTGTGGATGGCGTGTTCACAATAAGTGAAACACTGCCTCCATGTCGGTTGGAGATCCCGCGTTGGAGATCTCTACTGCCTCCCGAAAATACACAAGGCCAACACACCCGGCCGTCCCATCGTATCGGGCAATGGGACCCTGCGCGAGAACCTCTCCGGCTATGTCGAGGGCATCCTGAAACCCACTGTACAAAGAACCCCCAGCTTTTGTCGCAACACTACGGACTTCCTACAGAAACTCAGCACACATGAAGCAGTTGAACCAGGAGCACTCCTCGTCACAATGGATGTCTCGGCACTCTCAACCAGCATCCCCCATGACGATGGCATTGCTGCAACTGCCTCAGTACTCAATGCCGACAACTGCCAATCTCCAGATGCAATTTAACAACTCATCCGCTTCATCCTGGACCACAATGTCTTCACCTTCAACAACCAGTTCTTCATCCAGACACATGGAACAGCCATGGGAACCAAATTCGCACCTCAATATGCCAACATCTTCATGCACAGGTTCAAAAAAGGCCTCTTCACCGCACAGGACCTTCAACGGATGCTATACACTAGATACATCGATGATATTTTCTTCCTTTGGACTCATGGTGAACAATCACTGAAACAACTATATGATGACATCAACAAGTTCCATCCCACCATCAGACTCACCATGGACTACTCTCCGGAATCGGTTGCATTCTTGGACACACGCATCTCCATCAAGGACGGTCACCTCAGCATTTCACTGTATCGCAAGCCCACAGATAACCTCACGATGCTCTACTTCTCCAACTTCCACCCAAAACACGTTAAAGAAGCCATCCCCTACGGACAAGCCCTCCGTACACACAGGATCTGCTCAGATGAGGAGGATTGCAAGAGACACCTCCAGACGCTGAAAGATGCCCTCATAAGAACAGGATATGGTGCTCGATTCATCGAAGACAGTTCCGACGCGCCACAGCGAAAAACCGCGCTGACCTCCTCAGAAGACAAACACGGGACACGGCGGACAGAGTACCCTTCGTCGTCCAGTACTTCCCTGGAGCAGAGAAGCTACGACATCTTCTCCGGAGCCTTCAACATGTCATCAATGAAGACGAACATCTCGCCAAGGCCATCCCCACTTCTTGCCTTCAAACAACCGCACAACCTCAAACAGACCATTGTCCGCAGCAAACTACCCAGCCTTCAGGAGAACAGTGACCACAACACCACACAACCCTGCCACAGCAACCTCTGCAAGACGTGCCGGATCATCGACAAGGATGCCATCATCTCACGTGAGAACACCATCCACCAGGTACATGGTACATACTCTTGCAACTCAGCCAACGTTGTCTACCTGATATGCTGCAGGAAAGGATGTCCCGAGGCATGGTCATTGGGGAGACCATGCAGACGCTACGACAACGGATGAATGAACACCGCTCGACAATCACCAGACAGGAGTGTTCTCTTCCTGTTGGGGAGCACTTCAGCACTCATGAGCATTCAGCCTCTGATCTTCGGGTAAGTATTCTCCAAGGCGGCCTTCACAACACACGACAATGCAGAGTCGCCGAGCAGAAACTGATAACCAAGTTCCACACACATGAGGACGGCCTCAACCGGGATCTTGGGTTCATGTCACACTATCTGTAACCCCCATGACTTGCCTGGGCTTACAAAATCTCACTAACTGTCCTGGCTGGAGACAATACACATCTCTTTAACCTGTGCTTAACCCTCTCTCCACTCACATTGTCTGTATCTTTAAGACTTGATCACCTGTAAAGACTCGCATTCCAACCATTATCTTGTAAATTGCGTTTGTGTCTTTATATGCCCTGTTTGTGAACAGAACTCCCACTCATCTGACGAAGGAGCAGCGCTCCGAAAGCTTGTGGCTTGTGCTACCAAATAAACCTGTTGGACTTTAACCTGGTGTTGTGAGACTTCTTACTGTGTTTACCCCAGTCCAACGCCGGCATCTCCACATCATACCATGTCGGATAGCAGTGTTAAAAGTGAATGAAAAAGAATCCAAGGAGGCTTCACAGGAATACAAAGAACTGGACCATTCCTCATCCTTCCATGTCCAGACTGCAATCTCACAAAAAAAACACCACTTTGTATTTATATAGCATCCTTAACATAATGAAACATCCCAAGATGCTTCACAGGAGCATTATAAAGCAAGGCATGACACCAAAGGGTGCATCAGGTCAGATGACTGAAAGTTTGGTCACAGAGGTAGGTTTTAAGAAGGAGGGAAGTGAGGTAGAGAGGTGTAGGGAGGGATTGCAGAGCTTGGGGCCTAGTCAACTGAAGGGAAAGCAACCAGTCATGGAGTAATCATGATTGGGAATGGGCCAGAAGCCAGAATTAAAGGAATTTAGATATCTCAGAGGCCGTGGGCCTGGAGGAGCTCACAGGTAATGAGGGTCAAAGTCATGGAGGGATTTGAAAACAGAAATGAGAATTTTAAAGTCGCGGGGCAGAATCGTCCCAAAATGTGTTGACTCAGACGGGAAAGCCAGTGCGAAGCTTGCAGGCGACACAGCTGGCTTTTCTTGCCATGTTGAGCAGCACTCTGGAATTTCAAAGGGGAAGCGGGAATCACGCCATCAGCTGGAAACCGCCCCCGCAAGTATCAGGGCATTGCAGCCCCAAAGGCATCAGTGCACTGCCAGGTTGGTTCTGCCATGGGCAGTGATAGATTGCCAGAGGGACTTGCCCAGGCAGTACCAGGGGGCTCTGCCCAGGCAAGTACCTCACCACCTGGGGGTTAAACTTACCTGTGTGTTCCTGGGATGGTCACCACGACTGGTTGCAATTTTTGAAAATTTGCAGTGGCATGACACCACACTGCCAGAGGGGAGAGGATAAGGAGAGGATACAGGAAGGATACGGAGAGGATACAGGAAGGATACGGAGAAGATACGGAGAGGATATGGAGAGGATACTGAGAGGATACAGAGAGGATACAGGAAGGATACGGAGAGGATACGGAGAGGATACAGGAAGGATACGGAGAGGATACGGAGAGGATACAGGAAGGATACGGAGAGGATACGGAGAGGATACCGAGAGGATACCAAGAGGATACCGAGAGGATACAGAGAGGATACAGGAAGGATACGGAGAGGATACGGAGAGGATACAGGAAGGATACGGAGAGGATACGGAGAGGATACGGAGAGCATACAGGAAGGATACGGAGAGGATACCGAGAGGATACAGGAAGGATAAGGAGAGGAAACGGAGAGGATACAGGAAGGATATGGAGAGGATACGGAGAGGATACCGAGAGGATACAGGAAGGATACAGGAAGGATACCAAGAGGATACAGCAAGGATACGGAGAGGATACAGGAAGGATACGGAGAGGATACAGGTAGGATACGGAGAGGATACAGGAAGGATACAGAGAGGATACAGAGAGGGTACAGAAAGGATACCGAGAGGATACAGGAAGGATACGGAGAGGATATGGAGAGGATACAGAAAGGATGGACGTTGCAGCTTCAGGCCCTATAATTATAATATATGCTAATCTATACAAATCAGGTTTGCCCTCTTCTTGGGCATGAATCTGACCGCATCATCGGAGGAGGGCTGGGGAAGATCTCGCTCGGAGATCTCACTGGTGCAAATCCCATTTTAGGCCTCACGTGAGATTTAGCGTCCATTACGAGATTTATGCTTACAGTCAACAGGGCTGTTAGATCACAGCATTGCTTGACCCCCAATAGGGAACGCATCATGGAGAGATCACCATCAGTGGGACCATAAGATCCCGCTGGCAAGAAGGGCTGGAAAACACAGCCGAATGGTTTCAGTTCACACCATATTTGATTGGAGAACAAAAATGTCATCCCGGACTGAATATGAAATAAGCATCCGATAATTAAGCAAAATGAAGGAGTGGAGGGAGATGGTGGCGAAGGAAGGCTGGGTATTGTCAGCATCTATGTGGAAGCTAACATTGTGCCTTCAGCTAGGGGCAGTATATAGCTGAGGAATAGGAGGGAGACAAGGATTGATCCTTGGTGGGACACCAAAAGTAATAGTGTGGGAGCAAGAAGAAAGTCATTGTAAGTGACTCTCTGGCTATGAGCACATTTCCACTTCATCTGACGAAGGAGCAGCGCTCCGAAAGCTTATGGTATTTGCTACCAAATAAACCTGTTGGACTTTAACCTGGTGTTGTGAGACTTCTTACTATGAGTAGATAGATCAGAATGGAACGAGCTGAGAGGAGTTCCACCCAGCTGGATAAAGATGGCGAGGTGTTGGAGGGGATGGTGTCGCTAACAGTGTCAAAGGTTGCAGACAGATCTAAAAGGACAAGGAGGGAAAGTCTCTCTGGTATCTAGCCTCTAAGCTCCTTCTCTTGGGAAAGTTATTCCCTATCTCTACCCAAATTTTATCAATACATTTATCATCAATAAACTTTTCTCACTTTGCGCTCATTTATTCTGTTCTACTTAGAGTGAGATTCTCCGGACTCCCAGCCGCATGTTTCCTGCTGGCAGGAGGTGGCGCATTGTTTGCTGGTGGCGGGATTCACTGGTCCTGCCGCTGTCAATGGGAATTCCCATTGAAAAGTTGCTGTCATGCTACACGCCACGACTCTTGCCTGGTCCAGCACTTAGAAAAAAAATGGAAAATTCCGCCCATTGTCAATTGTCGGAAAAACCCATCTGGTTCATTGATGTCCTTGAGGGAGGAAATCTACCGTCCTTACCCGGTCTGGCCTACATGTGACTCCAGAGCCACAGCAATGTGGTTGACTCTAAACTTCCCACTGAAATGTGATGGCAAGCCACTCAGTTCAAGGGCAATTAGGGATGGACAATTAATGCCAGCCTTATCAACACTGCCCATATCAGTGAAAGAATAAATAAAGAAAAAAATACACATTCAATACACGTTATGTTCTCTAACTCTCTATGGTATTGCACTGTCGGACTTCACCCCCTTTGTTTCTCAATCAAGAAAGATTCATAACAGCCTTTACTGTGTCTGTTGCTGATATAACAATGATAGTAAGAAGTTTAACAACACCAGGTTAAAGTCCAACAGGTTTATTTGGTAGCAAAAGCCACACAAGCTTTCGGAGCTCTTAGCCCCTTCTTCAGGTGAGTGGGAATTCTGTTCACAAACAGAGCTTATAAAGACACAGACTCAATTTACATGAATAATGGTTGGAATGCGAATACTTACAACTAATCAAGTCTTTAAGAAATGAAACAATGTGAGTGGAGAGAGCATCAAGACAGGCTAAAAAGATGTGTATTGTCTCCAGACAAGACAGCCAGTGAAACTCTGCAGGTCCACGCAACTGTGGGAGTTACAAATAGTGTCACACTATTTGTAACTCCCACAGTTGCGTGGACCTGCAGAGTTTCACTGGCTGTCTTGTCTGGAGACAATACACATCTTTTTAGCCTGTCTTGATGCTCTCTCCACTCACATTGTTTCATTTCTTAAAGACTTGATTAGTTGTAAGTATTCGCATTCCAACCATTATTCATGTAAATTGAGTCTGTGTCTTTATAAGCTCTGTTTGTGAACAGAATTCCCACTCACCTGAAGAAGGGGCTAAGAGCTCCGAAAGCTTGTGTGGCTTTTGCTACCAAATAAACCTGTTGGACTTTAACCTGGTGTTGTTAAACTTCTTACTGTGTTTACCCCAGTCCAACGCCGGCATCTCCACATCATAACAATGATATGCAGGCCTGTAGAACAGAGCTGTGCATTCTTTATTTGGTATGACTGTTAATCTACACATCAACACTTTCATTCATGATATTCAGGAACCTTCAAGAATCATCTTGTCAATCTCCTGCCATGTCAGATTATCAAAGGTGATGACTTGGTGGGTTTAGATCGAAAGCTCTTTCGGACTGCCAGTACTGATTAAATGGGCCAAATGGTTTCCTCCTGCACCATAAAGAACCTTCTCCCTGTGTATATTTTGTTCTTTGTGTTGCAGCCGTTTCTCTTGGGCCAGCTTGTCTAAACTGCTCAGTATCACCGTAGAGCACCACCCCCACCAGCCCCCCCCCCCCCCCCCCCCCCGCCAACCCCCTCCACCTGCAATCATGCACCTTCACCCCAACCCATTGAGCTGAGGTGTCCTTTCTATTTCCTGAACAGTCAATTTTCCTGGCATCTCAACAGAAAGCATTGTGAAATTAAGGACAGTTTAGTGGTTTGAATTTTCATCATCTGACAACTGGGAGGCTGGCCAACTCATTAGACTCCTAAACAGCCACCAGACAGAGGAAGCGACAAAGAGCCAGGATGAAAGTCAAATGGAGTCTCTTGGCATGAAATTAGAATATGCTTTTCGACGAGACTAGAGGAGTCCAGTATCCACACTCCTACTACCTAAAGAAGCGTGTAATAGGACCACAAGAGCAAGCAGAGAGGCGCAGAGCTGAGAGTAAAAAAATTGGGGTGAGTAAAGAGAAAATAATTACTTTCTTTATCAAAAGCAGCCTTCAATTGGAGAGTCCGGAGATAAGTGAGTGCAAGGTGATTGATGAGTAGCTGGTGAATGCTTTCTTTTGTCAGTGACAAATCTTAAGCTTAGCTCTGGTAACTTTAGTTAGTTTAATAAATAGAGACATTGATGGGATGTGGGCGTCACTAGCTGGTCAGCATTTATTGTCCATCCTTAATTGCTCTTAAACCTCGTGGTTTGCTAGGCCATTTCAGAGGACATTGCAGGGTCAACCACATTGCTGTGGCTCTGGAGTCACATGTAGGCCAATCTGGGTAAGGGCGGCAGATTTCCTTCCCTAAAAGACATTATTGAACCAGATGGGATTTTATCACAATCGACAATGGTTTCATGGTCATCATTGCACCTTTAATCTGCACATCTTTGGAGTTTGGGAAGAAACTGGAGCACCAAGAGGAAACCCACACAGACACGGGGAGAATGTGTAAACTCCACGTGACCCAAGGCCGGAATTGAACCTGGGTCCCTGGTGCTGTGAGGCAGCAGTGCTAACCACTGAGCCACCGTGCCGCCTTAAAAAATATGGAACGGTTCATGAATTTGCATTTCATCCTTGCCCAGGGGCCATGCTAATCTTCTCTGTATCATTCCAATTTTAGTATATGTGCTGCTGAAGTGAGCATTCCCTATTCTTCCTTTATAAGCCTTATTGCAGAAACGTATTGATCCCAACTGAGGAGTGTGAGTTCAGCAAGTGGCAATGAGGAAGCAGCAGTCAGTCTCACAGCACCTGCAGCAGTGGCCTCTGCAGAGATCCAAAGTGGTTTAATGCCATTTCATCCCCATGATCTCTGTAATGATCGAACATTCAGGTGTGGAGTACGCAGACCTGGTGATGAATGGTTAGGCAGCAGCCGAGTAAAGGCTGTGTCACAGGGCATGTTCTGAAGCACCGGGCAATAGGCAGATTCAGAACTTCAAATACTTTGTTGGTGGAGGAGCCATTATTCAATCTTGGAGGAAAATGCCAAGTGTGGCAGTGTGTCACTGAGAGGTCAGTGGAGCCATTGGGGTGAATGTCACAGATCCCCAGTGGAGTATTTGAAAGTGGAGGGCATGTAAAATATAACAGACAACCCACCCATTGTTCCCTGCGTACCGCCTTCCCACCCTACCCTCAGCTGCCTCCCATTTTATGGGGGGAGAAGGGATGAGGTGTTAAGCAGTCCGCCCGCCCTTAGACTTGTTTCAGACTCTTAAGTTGCCAGTTGACAACCACTTCAAGACTCCATTCTGCCTCCGTCACAATGACTAATACAGCTGGGGAAGGAAGAAGGAAGTCATCTCGCCCACACGTCTGACAGCTTGGGCTAAAAGGCGGGAAGGAAGGGGGAGGGTGGAGCACCTCCTCTGGGGAGTGTCCCCAAAGGGGATGGTACCCCTTCATACCTCTTTTTCGGGTATCTAAACTATCAGTCTAACATTGTGCCCCCATCACCCCTCCCCCCGCCCCCAACCCCACCCTTCACAAGAATTCCCAATCCATCCCTGACCAAAATCTTCAGTTTAAAATAAAGGATTTGCTGTTAAGTGGGGCAGATGCCTTCCTCCTTCTTGGGACTCCCTGGAGTCTCAGCGATGACCACGACTTGCTCCTGATCTTGTCAAGACTACAAGGATTGCTGACCACCCTGATTGGCTGGCAGCTCTTGAGGGTGGGACATCCTATCCCTGAAGGGCAGAAGGACCACTCTTACCTCATTAAGGCCATTCCTAGGGTAGTATTATTGTATGGGCAGCCAGATTTCAAGTTGCTGAGCTGCTGATTGGGGAGGTGGGGTTTGGGGCGGGGGGGAGGGGGGGGGTGGGTGCACAGTGGAGGGGGTTGGTATACATTCCCGTAAAATTCACTCGTAGAAACATCGGCTGGAATTGTGTGGCCCTCACTATGGCAGGCAGCACCCGCCGGGGAAAATGTGGCCCATTGACCTCTGGTGAGGCCAGATGACCCTGGCGGTGGGCAGGGTCACAAAATCTCATTCATAGAAACCCTTACACTACAGAAGGAGGCCATTTGGCCCACCGTGTCTTTGCTTAATCCCATTTTCCTGCACTAATTCCATAGCCCCATGCTTTACCTCAAGTTCACATCAAACTATTTTTTAAATTGAGGTTTTTACCTTTACCATTCTCTCAGACAGCAAGTTCCAGACACCCAACACCCTCTGGGTGAAAATATGTTCTCCTCAGCTTCCTTCTAACCTTTCTGCCAATTATTTTAAATCTACGCTCAGCTATGTTGCCTGCTTATTGATCTCTCTGCTGACGGAAATTGTACCTTCCTTTCCATTCTATCTCATTTTTCTACAACTCAATAAATCTTCCCTCAGCCTGTTGTTCCAAAGGAAAACAATTCCTGCCCTTCTAATCTTTCCTTATCGCTCAGGTACTCAGATCCTCACATATCTCCTCTGTACCCTCTCTAGTGCAATCAAATCCTTCCAGAACTGTATGTAGTATTTCAGTTATAGAACATAGAACATAGAAAGCCACAGCACAAACAGGCCCTTCGGCCCACAAGTTGCGCCGATCACATCCCCACCTCTAGGCCTATCTATAGCCCTCAATCCCATTAAATCCCATGTACTCATCCAGAAGTCTCTTAAAAGACCCCAACGAGTTTGCCTCCACCACCACCGACGTCAGCCGATTCCACTCACCCACCACCCTCTGAGTGAAAAACTTACCCCTGACATCCCCCCTGTACCTACCCCCCAGCACCTTAAACCTGTGTCCTCTCGTAGCAACCATTTCAGCCCTTGGAAATAGCCTCTGAGAGTCCACCCTATCCAGACCCCTCAACATCTTGTAAACCTCTATCAGGTCACCAGTTGTGGCCTAAACTGTATTATACACAGTTCTAGCATAGTACAGTATGCTCCATGATGAATAGAGCAAATTATTCCATACGCTATCTTTACCTATATATCCGGCTGCTCAGATCAGGAATCTGTGGACATTCACTCCATTTCCCTGTTTCTACTGAGTATCCTACCACTTATTATCTATTCCTTCTGCTTTTTATGTTTCCCTCACAAGTATTACCTCACATTTTCCCCAGCTGAATTCCATTTGCCACTTTCCTGTCCACCTGACCTGACTATTGAAGTTTTCCTAATTTCCTTTTTTAATTAAATCCCGGAACTTGCTACACCCAGTAAAAACCCATCTGGTTCACTAATGTCCTTCAGGGAAGGAAATCTGCCATCCTTACCTGGTCTGGCCTACATGTGACTCTAGACTCACCATGGTGTGGTGGATTCTTAAGCGCTCTGTGAAATGGCCAACAAGCCACTCAGTTGTATCAAATCACAACAAAGTTTTTAAAAATTAATGAAAACGGATTGACCGCTTAGCAGTGACCTAGGCACTCAAAGCGACAAGCCCAGTCCTGTCGATCCTGCAAAGTCCTCCTTCTTAACATCTGACATGAGCCGAATTTGTGAGAGCTGTCCCACAGACTAATCAAACAATGACCTAACATTGTTATACTCACGGAATCATACCTTACAGATAATGTCCCAGACACCACCATCCCCATCAGTGGGTATGTCCTGTCCCACCGGGAGGGCAGACCCAGCAAAGATGGTGGCACAGTGGTATACAGTCTGGAGGGAGTCGCCCTGGGAACCATGAGACTTTCGACCTGCAGGATCCCTCTCCTTCCTGGGTCCTGGCAGACTGCCTGTTTCTGTGCGTTTCAGAGGTATATTCAAAACCCTTCGCTTCTCCATGGCAATGTGAATCATGTGGACCCTCTATCCAGGTAGAAATATTGATTAGAGGTGTCAACACTTTTTTACGTTGGAAGTAAAGGGACAGTTTAAAGCATAACTGCTTACAACTTGGCATCTGCAGCACTGTCTGGAATTTTGGAGTCTAGCGGTCTAATCTCTGTAAACACAGATGTGATTATACTGTGCTATTGATATATTTTATGTTTCTGTGGAATGTTTAAAGTTCAGTTTCTTTTTCTACAGGGAGCCGGTGTGTCTGGAGGAATACAGCTCAGATGCTGGGAAAGCAGGATCATTTTAACCAAGTAGTGTTTACTAAGGTAGGATTAATGGACTGTTTTTATAAATAAAGAGTTTTCCTGCGTTTGTTTTTATTAAAGGAATAGAAGGATTTGTTTTGGTATACAGGCCCATGTGATGATGGTTAACGGGAGGAGCTAGGCTTGTAGTAGCGAAACAGCATTCTGTTTCAGTTGCTGGCTTGAAACTGTTTCAAGCCAAAGTCTGCTCTCTCTGCAAAGCCTCTTTGACATCTCCAAGATTTTCTACACTCACTTATAGCAAGTATGCCTAAGCTTGCTAACTGTATTTAAAGTGGCATTTGAGTTTAAGAGGACTGTTGCTGATTTGGATCTGAAATAGTGGTAAGTTAGAAATTAGAGTTGTTCTTTTTCATGTTTAAAGATTGTTCAACTGTTAAGAGCTTCATTTTATTAGGGCTATATTTAAACTGTGTTCTGAATAAAGCTTGTTTTGATAAAAATCCCTAATTTGTCAGTGGAATCACTCTTAGAGCAAAACATCCTATCCTCATATTTATACCAAAATTGTTGAGGTTTAGCCTGATGTCAGAACCTATTTTGGAGTTTTGACCCGGGACCCTAACACAGATGCTGCTGCCACTGTTTCCAAGTCTCTACTTTAATCTTATTTCCAGCTGAACAATGCAGGCCTGCCTTTAATCTTTTACAGCCATGTCACCCAGGAACACTTCAGAACAGGTCTTATAACCCCCTACATTTGATGACGAAGTAAATAAACAATCCCAAAACACAACAACCTTATAACCTAATTTGTGTACCACTTTCCACGGCCGTGATTCTCCCATCCCGCGGCGGCCGATTTGTGGGGTTTGCGTGAGCGTTCATGCTTGCACCTCCCAGCCTCGGATTACTGGCGGCATCTGCTCCACGCTGGAAATCGGCAGGGAGACGCAGAAATGATTTAGATAATCATTTCCATTTAATTTCAATGTGATTAGCGGCCCAGGACTGAATTCTCCTGGCCCGGCAGCCTTTCCCACTCTGCTAGAGTGTTTCACTCCGGCGGGGATTATATTCACTCCCCACTTTCGGGGAACTAGTGGCCCAACCCCCCTGAAGTGAATGGGGGTTAATAAGGGACCCCCACAAGTTAGGCAGGGGGGGGGGGTGCTCCCTGGACATTGGCACCCTGGCAATGCCAGCCAGTGCCCCCTGGCACTGCCCAAGGGGCAAAGTGCCAATGTCCAGGGAGCACCTTGGCACTGCCCATTGGGCATGGGGCAGTGCCAAGGGGTGGGGGGCCTCTTCAGGCGTGGGGCCTAGGGGGCGATTGGTGAGGATCGCACTGCCACTCTGCATAGGGATCAGTGGTGGAAGAAGGGAGACCAGCAATCAGGGCGGGCTGGGGTGGGGGCGTCAACAGAATGGGGGAGGCGGGGTCAGCCTGCTGGGGAGATTGGCACTGCAGGTGATCATAGAATCATAGAATCCTACAGTGCAGAAAGAGGCCATTCGGCCCATCGAGTCTGCACCAACCACAATCCCACCCAGGCCCTATCCACATATCCCTACATATTTACCCACTAACCCCTCTAACCTATGCATCCCGGGACACTAAGGGCAATTTTAGCATGGCCAATCAACCTAACCCGCACATCTTTGGACTGTGGGAGGAAACCGGAGCACCCGGAGGAAACCCACGCAGACACGAGGAGAATGTACAAACTCCACATAGACAGCGACCCAAGCCGGGATTCGAACCCAGGTCCCTGGAGCTGTGAAGCAGCAGTGCTAACCACTGTGCTACCGTGCCGCCCCAAGGGTCAGGACTGCGGGTGGATCGTGGGGGGGCGGGGGGGGGGGAGGTTGCTGGAGATCGGAGGGGGGTGGTCAGGGCTGGGAATGGTCGGGAAGCAGCAATCTGACTGTGGGGAGCGGGGGGAGAGGGTGGCGGAGAGCCTGCATTGTGGGGGTCGCTGGGCTGGCCAGCGATTGAGCTGGCCAGCAATCAGGAGGCCATCAGTACGGGGCCACTGCGCTGCACCGGTCTTGGCATTGACAGATCAGCGCATGCGCAATGGCCCGCTCAGTGTGCTGATTTCAGTCTCTCCAGTGGGGATAGGCCCTGCCCCCTGAAATTTAATTATATTCACACTGGTGCACGCTGCACTGCACAGAGGGTGGGAGATCCTAGTGTGAACTCCCACCGAAAAATCCAACGTGAATTACTCCAGTTTTCCCGCAAATTCAACACATGGAATTTTTTAGGGAGAATTCCACCCTGCATCTTGCAATGGAAGCGATTATGCTGCACGCAGATGTTGACATTTGAGTCAGGTCCTTCTTAATCAAAACACAGAAAATGCTGGAAAGACTCGGCCGCTCTGACAGCGTCAGTGGGGCAACAGTGTCAAAGTTTCAGGTCAGTGACCTTTCCTCAAAACCTTATCCTCAATGCTCCAAACAGGACCCGCATCTTAAGCAGAAGTGTGAGAAGAACAGTGCTCCCCTCTCTCCAGACCTGAAGCAACTGAGCTCACGTGAATACAACAAGGGAAATTTATGCAGCAGGGATGGTGCGGAGGAGCTGGTACAGATCCATAAACCATAAAAAAAACCTCACAATAAATGCCAGAGAAATCAGGTAATGAAAGAAGCTGTAGTTATATATTGCCTTTCTGGACATGCGGATTCCCCAAAGCCAAAGGAATGCTATATGAAGTGTTTTCTACATTGCAACAGTGACTACAATTCAAATACACTTTATAGGCTTTAAAGCACTTTGGGATGTCTTGAGGTCATGAAATCTCCTGTGTAAATGGAAGTATTTCTCTTTTATTCTTTTAGCTGCTGTAGTAATGTAGAGAAAATTATTCTTTTACACTGTTACATAAACACTCCCAAGTCCATAATGTAATGACACTGTCACATGTCCTGGTAAAGCTGTAAATAAAGAAAGACCTAGCACAAAATGGTTCTGGCGTGTGTTTTTTATCCTTTCACGGGATGTAGGCATCGCTGGCTGGGTCAACATTTCTTGTCCATCCCTAATTGTCCTTGAACTGAGTGGCTTGTTAGGCTATTTCAGAGGGCAGTTAATAGCCAACCACTTTGTTGTAGATCTGGAGTCGTATATAGTCCAGATCAGGTTAGGACGGCAGGTTTCCTTCCCTAAAGGACACTAGTGAACCTGGCTTTTTACGATAATTCACAATGGTTTGTGGACACCTTTACTGAGGCTTGCATTTTTTTTAATATCCAAATTTTATTAAGTTTAAATTCCACCTGATGCCATGTTGGGATTCCCTAAAAAGAGGCCATGTTGGGATTTGAACTCATATCCCCAGAGCATTAGGCTGAACCTCTGGATTACGAGTCTAGTGACAATACCACTATGTCACCAGCTCCCCTGAATGATGTCAATCACCTCAGCTCCAGGATATCACTGCAGGAGTTCCTCAGGGTAGTGTCCGAGGCCCAACCATCTTCGCTGCTCCATCAATGACCTTCCTTCCATCGTAAGGTCAGAAATGGAGATGTTTGCTGATGAATACTGCATTCAGTTCAATTCACAGCTCCTTAAGTAATTGCATTTGTCAGTGCCCCCAGGCAATATGACCTGGAAAACATCCAGCCTCGGGCTGAAAAGTGGCAAGAAACATTTGTGTCATACAAATGTCAATGAACACCTCCAACAGAGTGTATCTAACCTTGTCCCCTTGACATTCAATGACATCCCCATCACTGAATCCCCCATTATCAACCTTCTGGTGGTTAACATTGACCAAACCCTGAGCTGGACCATCACACTGATTCAAACATCTCCAACAAGACTCAAAAAGCTGTTCACGATCCAGGGAAAAGCAACCAATGTTATAGGCACACCATTTTAATAGTCACTCGCTCCACCACACTGATTTATACCACTTATAAAATGCACTGCAGCAGCACAGAAAGATCCTTCGACAGCACCTTCCAATCCTGCAACCTTTACCACCTAGAAAAACAAGGACAGCAGATGCGTAGGAACCCCAGCACCAGAAGTTCCCCTCCAAAGTCACGCACCCCCCTGATTTGGAAAGAAATTGCTGTTCCTTCATTGGCTCTGGTCAAAATATTGAAGCTTCCTTTGAACTGCACTGTGGGTGTCCCTACAACACATGGACTGCAGCAGTTCCAGAAAGCAGCTTATCACCACCTTCGCAAGGGCAACTAGGGATGGGCAAAAATAGCTGGCATAGCAAGCAATACTCACTTCACATTAAAAATATGTGTTTGAAGAGCAGGAAAGCGAAAATCTCTGCCTTCTAAACTTGAAGGAAGCTCGGATTCAAAACTGTGGTTGATCATGTTAAGACCCAGGCCAGAAACTCCAAGGTGTTTTATGAAGTTAGCCCAGACCCTAAGGTTTACATTTAATTTTGGCATTGGTGAGCACAAGGTGTTTCACTCCAAATATGATTCAAGTGACCCACTAGGGAGCTTTTATCAAACAAAGAACACAGTTAAAATATAACAAAAAAAATGAGCATAACGTTTACCAATTACAAGACTTAAACATAACACGGCATTTACCTAACAGCTAGCTATCTCTGTTGTTCCAAGTTAAACACCATCCAACAGACATAAACCCTTCTTCAGACTTGACACAGGAACAAGTATGCTCACGTGATGCTAGATTTTGCAGCTTTTTAACCCCTGCTGTGAATTGGATCTTTGAATGTTGGATTAAATCTCCAAGGCCACTGAGTCTTGGAACTTTCAGAAAGCCTCTGGAGAGAGAGAGAGAGAGAGAGACAGAGAGACACTCTTCTTCCACCAGCTTCTGGCAGCAACTGAGAAACAAGCTAAAAACTTGGAATGCTCTGTAAAAAAACGCTGTCCCCAGGCATATCACCTGACGTATCAATCATCCTCAATCAAGCTCCACTCAGCAATCCAAAGGGACACATGAAAGCCACAGGACCCTGCATTAGTTCAGATTAAAACCAACATGATGTCCATTATATTGCTTCAGTAACAATTAGAGGACACCGGCTGCAGACAACACAGTGCCAACAAAATCCTGCAGAGAAACATGATTAAAATACATTCATTAAAGGCACAGTACCATCATCATCAGGAGAAAGAGGTTACAGTACGAGGGGAAGCTGGCTAGAAATGTGAAAAGGCATAGCACGAGTTTCCATTGTTATTTAAAAAGAAGAGTAAGTAAAGTGAGTGTTGGTTCCCTACAGCAACGGTTCCCAACCTTTTCAGTGACACGACATGCTTCAATGAGACAAACAATTCAATGGCAAGTCCATTATTTTTTAACTGAATCGATTGCTCATAAATACCCCACAATGTAGTTGAGAATGGAGAATGGCCAATCATATACAAGGAGAGGGGCCAACCCATGTCCCATCTCCATGGAGATGGAAAGTTGATGGCTGCGACATCTTTAGCAGGTTTCGTGCCGATACTAGCTGTTTCCGGCCATTTGATAAAAGGACTTGGAAAGGCAGTATCACAACCAGCAACAAATCCCGAATAAAATTATTTATATATATATATTTTTTAAATGTCCATCTTAAATTGAGAGCAACTGAATTAAACAAGGCCCCGGTCGGGGAGAAAGAGGAGTGGGGTGGCACAGTGACACAGTGGTTAGCACTGCTGCTTCACGGCGCCAGGGACCGGGGTTCAATTTCGGCCTTGGGTCACCGTCTGTGTGGAGTTTGCATGTTCTCCCCTTGTCTGCGTGGGTTTCCTCCAGGTGCTCCTATTTCCTCCCAGTGTCCAAAGATGTGTGTGTTAGGTGGATTGGCCATGCTAAATTGACCCTAGTGTCAAGGGGATTAGCAGGGTAAATATGAGGGATTATGGGAATAGGGCCTGGGTGGGATTGTGATCAGTGCAGCCTCGATGGGCTGAATGGCCTCCTTCTGCACTGCAGGAATTCTATGATTCTATGATTACAAACCATGGCTTACAACGTAAATCAACAAAATGTGTTGCATTCAAAAATAAGAGAGAGAAAAAGATTCTGATAGATCTGGAAATTGACCTGAACTATTTTTCCACACAAAGGCTAATGGAAAGCTAGAGGTGTCTCCAGCAGAAAGGGTTTGCATCCTGGGTCACGAGAAATTTTCACACTGACAATGAATGATTTTTGTTGGATAAATATAGTGAGGGACTTGGAGCAAAGGCGGTAAATGGATTTGGGATACCTCATGCTATCTCCCTAACTCAACCAAAATGGGCCGAATGGTTTCCTTCTGATCTGTGAGATCCAATTAACTCCCCTCTTTTGATATCAGAACAATAGTTTCACTCTTGTTACTATAAATGTCTGTCTTTGATTTAGTACCAGTAACCCAGGCATTAAGTACCAGTGACCCTGCGTTTGTTAATAATTAATAAAGTTCTTTGCAGTACACATTGGTGTGACTTTTCATTATATTTATAAAATGACAGAGGTAGGCCCTGGGTGGGATTGTGGCCGTTGCAGACCCTTTGGGCTGAAAGACCTCCTTTTGCACTGTAGGGAATCTATGATTCTATGATGAGTCTATGAGCTGAATGGTTGCTGCTTTAAGATCAGCCCGGGGTTCAATAGGTAGTTTCAATAAATCCTTCCTTAAAGGGGGCAGGTTAAAGGTCACGATCACAACATTATAAAGATAAATCACCAGCAGCATAACATTAACAGATTTCTCATTCACACATTACACATAGATTCAGGTTTTATAGAACATAGAATATAGAATATAGAACCCAGCGCAGTACAGGCCCTTCGGCCCTCAATGTTGCGCCGACCAGTGGAACCAATCTAAAGCCCCTCTAATCTACACTATTCCAATATCATCCATATGTTTATCCAATAACCATTTGAATGCTCTTAATGTTGACGAGTCCACGACTGTTGCAGGCAGGGCATTCCACGCCCTTACTACTCTCTGAGTAAAGAACCTACCTCTAACATCTGTCCTATATCTCTCACCCCTCAATTTAAAGCTATGTCCCCTCGTGCTAGCCATCACCATCCAAGGAAAAAGGCTCCCATTATCCACCCTATCTAATCCTCTGATCATCTTGTATGCCTCTATTAAGTCACCTCTTAACCTTCTTCTCTCCAACGAAAACAACCTCAAGCCCCTCAGCCTTTCCTCATACGATTTTCCCACCATACCAGGCAACATGCTGGTAAATCGCCTCTGCACCCTTTCCAACACTTCCACATCTTTCCTATAATACGGTGACCAGAACTGTACGCAATACTCCAAATGCGGCCACACCAGAGTTTTGTACAGTTGCAGCATGACCTCCTGGCTCCGAAACTCAATCCCTCTACCAATAAAAGCTAACACACCGTACGCCTTCTTAACAACCCTATCAACTTGGGTGCCAACTTTCAGGGATCTATGCACATGGACACCCAGATCCCTCTGTTCATCCACACTACCAAGTATCTTACCATTAGCCCAGTACTCTGTATTCCTGTTACTCCTTCCAAAGTGAATCACCTCACACCAAAGGTTTCGTCACCAAAGGTTCAGTGGGGAAGTGAGAGAACACCCATAGACCTCACCACCACTGTGCTGAAGGCAAGGGGTGACCAAGAGACTCCAACCTTTGGATGAGCCAGTCGGCCCATTGGTCTGTAATTATATATCGGTTCAGTTGGCCATTTCTTTCAAACAATTATAATCATTAAACCAATCCTTCTACATGCACAAGAGTCAACTTTATTTTTTAAATTATTTTCGAGATGTGGGCGTCGCTGGCGAGACCAACATTTATTGCCCACCCCTAGTTGCCCTTGAGAAGGTGGTGGTAAGGTACCTTCTTGACCCTCTGCAGTACTTGAGGTGTAGGTACACCCACAGTGCTGTTAGGGAGGGAGTTCCAGGATCTTGACCCAGCGACAGTTACGAAATAGCGATATATTTCCAAGTCAGGATAGTGAGTGACTTGGAGGAGAACCTCCAGGTGGTGGTGTTCTCATGAGTCTGCTATCCTTGTCCTTCTAGATGGTAGTGGTTGCGGGTTTGGAAAGGTGCTGCCTGAGGAACCTTGGGGGGTGTGCATCCTGTAGATGTTACACATGGCTGCCACTGTTTGTCAGTGGTGGAGGGAGTGAATGTTTGCAGAAGGGGTAGCATTCAAGAGCTGCTTAGTCCTGGATGGTGTTGAACCTCTTGATTGTTGTGGGAATTGCACCCATCCAGGCAAGGGAGAGTATTCCATCACACTCCTGCCTTGTGCCTTGTAGATGGTGGACAGGCTTTGGGGAGTCAGGAGGTGAGTTACTCCATATTCACATCTCAGTGGTGACCTCACAACAGCCTTCGACCAGAGCACTAATTATTCTGGAATATTCTAAAAGCAGTAGTTGATCTCCCATGTATGTTTGTCAGACCAAGCAAGCTGAGAAGATGAAGAGATAATAACCAAGTTGGGGGGAGGAAAGGAGGCAGATGGAGTTGGGGAGGGAGGTGAGGAATAAACACTAAGAGAATGGAGGAAATGGGGAGAAGAAAGGCTTAGGATGTGGAGGGGCGAAGAAATATGGGCAATAGGAGGAGGGCAGAGGAAGAAAGTGAACTGGGAATCAGGAGGACGGGAGAGGAGATGGGGCACATAGAAAGAGAAGAGGAAAAAGAAAGACTGGTTTTTACATGGTGCCCTTGAGGGTCAGCAGACATTGCAAAATCCTTCACAATTGACAAAGTGCTTTGGAAATGCTGGAATGAGGAGGGGAGAGAAAGAGGCTTCCTCTCCCCCAGCACCCACCCTGTTAAACCAAGGCCTTACCAGTCCAATTCCTGACCGGACCACAATGTGGGCTGTATCGGTTTCTCCTCATGATGACCATATGAAGATAACAGAGAAAGTTTGAAGGAGGATCGTTTAATTGATAGTCTTCAATCTGGAAAAGCTATGGTTATTAGAGGCTATGATTGCAGTTTTAAAACTGATGGAAGGTTTAGATTCTGTCCACATGGATAGGTATTTGGGTTGGAAAAGAATGGGAAAATCAGAGGGCATTGCGAAAGCATGGAATTAGTTTACATGTCATAATTCCCATAATCCCCTGCAACCATAACCTCGTGCATCCACAACATCTGCTCCCATAACCACCTGCCCCCATACCCCCACTCCTGTAACCCTCTGTTCACATAATCCCCTCCTCCCAAACCCCTTGCTCCCTTAAGTGCCACTCTCATAAGCCCCCCACTCCCAAACCCACTGTTCCCATATCCTGCAACCTCTTCCATGCTCCCATGATTCTTAACCAAATGTCACTAATTCCAATAACCCCCAGTACCATGACTCCTGCTCTGACAGCCATTGTTCCTATAACCTACATTCCCATTCAACCACATCTACTTTCATCGCTCATACCCCAACCCTTGCGTTCCTTGCTCCTTGAACCATAACCCCCACCTTCCCCACCCCTGGACAATTCCTATGCGACAACTCCAGAATTCCTTAGCCATTGGCCTTAGACCCAGAGTCAAATTCCTTATTAACAGGTCCAACCACCCTTGCCCCTAAAGACCCTTCTCCCCCTTGGGTCCATTTACCCTCCCCGTCCCCCCCTCTTCCTCTCACTGAGGCACAAGACATTCGAGAGCTAATGTTGCTCAGTGTACTCACCCAGGGATACAATCTGACATGTTTTTTAGCGTAATGTTCCATTGTTCAACGAGAACATTTTTTTACTGTGAAGATTAAAATGAAATGTGGGGCTGTCAGTCACTTGGCAATTATGGGGTTTTTTTTGAAAAGATATAAATTTCCAAAGCTCCAACTAACATTTCATAAATAAACATGTTGCTGTTTTGCATTATTAAAATTAATCTCATTCTGGCGAACATTATTTATATTTGACTTGGCAACTGTTGGGGATGTATGAATCAGTGGGGGATGTGAGCTATCATTAAAGTACACGGCCATTTATCTATATTTTTGTTTAGTTCTAAAGAATCCTGCCTCATTTACAATTTTAATTGCTCCATCTGTGTTGTTTTAGAACAAAAGCAACAAGGTGCATTGATATGGCGCCGTTAACATCATCAAATAACGCAAAGCTTCTCCAAGGTGGAAAGGCACTTCCCAAGAAACAAGAATTCTCTGCCACCGTCACAGAATACCTCTGCCCCTGACCACGGTTTCACACCCAGAGACTTGAGATGTTCCTTTGATTCTCCATTGAGAATTCCAGCCCCTCTCCAGCTCACTCCGTTTCATAATTAAGTGCCAACAACATGCAAAGTAAAGCTGGTAAAAATCACACAGCAGCTGCCGGCTACAGGCTGTTTAATAAGATCAAACTTCACTTGGAATCCCTCCATGCGTAAAAACTGTCCTGTTAGAACCCATGCATAATCACTGAGAACATTCCAAATGGACTGAGGGAATGTGCTGCAGGAAGTATCTCACAGGGAGTGAGTTACGCTCAGTGCTTGAGAGGTTTTGTTTAACTCACTGTGTAACCTATGGGGCATTTTACCCCAGATAGGGTGGCACGGTAGCACAGTGGTTAGCACTGCTGCTTCACAGCTCCAGGGACCTGGGTTCGATTCCCGGCTTGGGTCACTGTCTGTGTGGAGTTTGCACATTCTCCTCGTGTCTGTGTGGGTTTCCTCCGGGTGCTCCGGTTTCCTCCCACAGTCCAAAGATGTGCGGGTTAGGTTGATTGGCCATGCTAAAAATTGCCCTTAGTGTCCTGAGATGTGTAGGTTAGAGGGATTAGTGGGTAAATATGTAGGGATATGGGGGTAGGGCCTGGGTGGGATTGTGGTCGGTGCAGACTCGATGGGCCGAATGGCCTCTTTCTGTACTGTAGGGTTTCTATGATTTAGGTGCTAAAGAGTTGCTGAGGTGCCCAAAGTGAGGGGCTGAATTTTATGGCTCCCACCCATCCTGATAGGAATATCTGAGCACAGGAACAGGAGTAGGCCATTCGGCCCATCGAGCCTGCTCCACCATTCAATTTGATCTTGGTTGGTCATCTATCTCAATGCCACTTCCATGCGCTATCTCCATCACTCTTGATGTCTTTAGTCTCCAGAAATCTATTGATTTCTGTCTTCGACAGACTCAATGATTGAACTTTTACAGCCCTTTGGGGTAGAAAATTCCAAATGGTCACCACCCTCTGAGTGAAGAAATTCCTCCTCATCTCAGTCTTATATAGGATGTGCTTTCGATGGTCACATGCCAACTTCATGTGGAAGCTGTTGAGGTTGATGAACATCAAGGGTTGCTGCCGGGGAGCCAGGATAGCCACATGGGTGCAGTCCCCTGCACTCTTGGAGAATCTGACATAGCTACAAAGCCCAAGAATCTCTGAGGCTGGCTCTCCTCACCCAGAGCAAAGGTCACACAATGGACCCTCCTGTAAAGGGCACTGGTCACCTCCCGTATGCACCAATGTATTGCTGACTGTGAAATGCTGCCCAGGTCTCCAATTGCTCCTTGGAAAGACCCAGAGGCGAAGAAACTGAGTGCTGCCATCATCTTCAGGGCCACTGACAGGGAAAAGCCTCCAAACCCACGTGGTGTCAGGTCTTTTCTGCACTGCACGCATGTAGCAAGGAGACCCTCAGTGTGGCAAGTTATCTCCAAGACTTGTGACAAAGGGTTGTCTGGACTCAAAACAACAGTTCTTTTCTCTCCTTACAGATGCTGCCAGATCTGCTGAGATTTTCCAGCATTTTGCTCTTATGTTATCTCCACTGTCTGCTCCTCAGGCCCCTGTTGATGCTCATGCTCCCCTTCCCCCCTCCCCACCCCCCCCACCCCCCGCCACCCGCACACCCCCCCCCCCCCGCCCCCCCTCCCCCTCCCCCTTCCCCCCCCCGGCGCTGCCGCCGCCGCCGCCGCTGCCCCCGCCGCCCCCGCCCCCGCCCCCGCCAGCCTTTTCCCACATGCAGTGCCTCCTACTGGAGCAGTGCCTGCAGACACCTTTCCCTCCTTCATCTCCTGCCTCGAATGCGGATTTGAATAAAATCTCCCTGAACCATTCTGACTATTGGCAGCCTCTGGAAAGCGATATTGAAGACCAGAACTTGTGAATTACATCATTGAGCCAATGTGGCTCGGAACTCCACTCATTGACTTGATGTAACAATGAATGAATGGAATCTGTTTAGGCACTGATGAATGGCACTAATTGTTAACCTGTGACTCCCCTTCACTGATGGACTGGCAGAACTGATGGAGCAGCTCCCCTCACTATAGCCTTCACTCTCCAAGGCTGCATTCCTGTCTTCCACTGTATAGTTTTTCCAAATTTGGCGTGAGCATATTGAGTTGTGCCAATCCCTTTAAAAGTGCAAATTTAGAAATCTGGTTTGCTGTTTCTTCCTGGGAAACGTGCTCTCGGTCCTGTGTAAGTGACCGGGGCCCTGTCCACTGTAACAGCACCAAAAGTGAGTATGTATCCCAGAGCCCAGTTTAGCAGTCCTCTCACATTTCATCATATCCCTCCCAGACAGAACCAATCTTAGCTTCGATTTTGGAACACGCCATTTTACCTGAGTGTGGCGATGGTTGTGCTACACCTGGATTACAGGACAGAGTTTGACCCACCTTTCCTGTGTCTGTGTGCCTCTAGTTTACCTGAAGACTCACAATGTATAGCTGGAGATGCCACCTCCAGCCTCCAGCCACTAATACTGTCATTGTGATGGTGGACATAGACTCACTCCCCTCCACCCTCCCCCGAGCCCATCACCAATGAGACGTCCATGACTCACGTGGACCTGTACCCACCCCATCTGCAGATTGTGTGGACCGTCACTGAGACACATTCCCCCACCCCCACGAGAGGTTCACAGGTAACACCCCTCTCTACCCCCCACCCACACCTGTTATGTGTTTCCTATCTACTGGCTGTATATGCCCCGTGACCACCGTCATTCCCCCGGGGCAGAGCCTGCCACGCCCAGGGACATTGACTAAAGTTCAGCCCTGCACACCAAGCTGTGCATTTTCCGTGTGAGTCACACAGCTCTTGCCTCTCCCTGCAGGTACACCATTCTTCCAATGATTGCTCCTGCTGCATGGCCGCTGCTCTTCTGCACTGTCTCCTTTTCCTGACTTCAGACTGAGAGGTCCACATAGCCCCTGGACTGTCTGTGATCCCTTTCCCGTTTACGGCAGGAATGTCTGCACTCTCTGACTCCTGTCTGCCAGCCCCCGAACTTAAACAGGAGCCTTGACCTGGTTCCCACTTCCAGAGAGAACTACGGACAGCAGTAACCTTCACAAAGCCCTGGTCTGTTTGGTGTTTGTGTGAACCACCCCTAATCTCCAACACTAAGTTAGTCACCCCATCATCTGCATTCTGCATTCAACCCCTTCCAGTAACGCGTGCTATCCATTTGACCCCCTTGTTTGTGAGTTTTTCCTGCAGCATTGCCGAGGTCCAGCTTCCCTCCAGTTGATCTTCCTCATCATCCACCTCCTTGTCCCTCTGCCTGCCATTGTGAGCCCTTGCTCTTTGCTCTCCACATCCTTACACAGCCCTCCCACCACATTGCCCCCAATAAGTCCTCCCCCACCACCCCCCCCCCCCCCCGCCACCCCACCCCGCCCCACAGCCTCACCTCGCACTCCATCCCCAGTTGAACTTTGAACTTTTGTTGTGGTGGTTGCATGAGTCCCGCAGCACGGTGCTGTTCAAACAGGCATTGACATGTGGAACCGGGGTGGGGGCGTAGGAGGGGACGCCTGTGCACCCCAATTTCCAGGCATTGTACTGATCTGACTCGGTGACACAGGAGGGTCCATGGGTCCAGCAGCACGGTGCTGTCCATGAAGCCCAGCTCAGCATGGAGATGGTGGCAGGAACCGGTCTGCCCCGGGGCAGAGTGGTGAACAGCGCATCAGGAGCAGCGCAGCGCTGTGGCAGTGTTACCCTCACCTCAAAGTCTCTGATGAACTGAGGACCGCCTTGTGAACATCACTCTTTAGCAATCAGGTTTCAGACCAATGCCATTTCACACTGCAGTGACACAAGAATGAAAGGCCTGATGGGATTCCAATGGGCAGCTGTTTAATGAGCATTAATGAGATGCAAATGAATGTAAATGGTGTTCACACCACCAGCCAGTGGGATGATCGACTCACCATTAACTCGCCACTGGGAGAATTGAAACTTGATTTTGCACATTTTGGTTCTCACTAGACTCTCTGCATCCGCATTGGGATGGGGGAATTCCACCCTGTATGTATACAGTTAGTGTTAAAATGTCTGTTACATTGTATGTTACAGGATGTGTTACAGAGTATGTTATATTGTGAGTTACAGGGTGTGTTATATTTGTGTTACAGGGCATGTTACATTGTGTGTTGCAATGTGTGTTATATTGCACGTTACAGAATGTATTATATTGTGTGTTACATTGTGTGTTACAGAGTATGTTATATTGAGTGTTGCAGGCTCTGTGTTACAGGGTGTATGTTACTGCCCTCTGTTCTAAATTTCCTAATTTAGTTCTGTAGCTGTAACCCTTAATTTGGTCTGGCAACAACAAAGTAAAAGTGATATATTTCCAAGTCCCAATTCCAAATGACTTCTATTTTATTCAGGATACTTGATGCTGCCTTGATGTCAAGGGCAATCCATCTCCTCCCACCTCTGGAATTCCGCTATTTTGACCCTGTTTCGAACAAGGCTGTAATGAAATCAGAAGCCAAGTAGCCTTGCAGGTTACCAAACTAGATGCCAGCAAGGAAGTTACTGCTGTGTAAGTGCCTCTTGATAGTACTGTCGACAATACTTTCTATTCTTTGCTGATGATCGAGGCTGGACCAGGTTGGATTTGTCTGGTGTTTTGTGGACAGGGCATACCTGAGCAATTTTCCACCTTGCAGGTAGATGTCAGCGTTGTAGCTGAAACAGCTTGGCTAAGGCCATGGCTAATTCTAGAGCACACATCTTCGCCACTACAACCAGGATGTTGTCAGAGCCCATAGACTTTGCTGTATCCAGTGCACTCAACCAGCTCTTGATATCACATGGAGTGAATTGTGGTGAATCGGTAATGCTGGGACCCCCAGAGGAGGCTGAGATAGATCATCCAGCAAGAGGATATATCCATCACCCTTGACATTCAATGGCATTACCACCACTGAATCCCCCGCCATCAACAACCTGCAGGTTACCATTGACCCAAAACTCAACTGGACTAGCTATATAAATACTGTGGCTACGAGAGCAGGTCAGAGGCTAGGGATCCTGCAGTGAGTAACTCACCTCCTGACTCCCCAAAGACCGACCACAAGTCCTGACACAAGTCAGGAGTGTGAAGGAATACCCTCCCTTTGCCTGGATGAGTGCAGCTCCAACAACACTTGGCACCATCCAGAACAAAGCAACCCACCTGATTGGTACCCCTTCAAACATTCACTCCCTCCATCACCAATGAACAGTAGCAGCAGTGTATACCATCCATAAGATGCAGTGTAGGAACTCACCAAGGCTCCTTGGGCAGCTCCTTCCAAACCCATGACCGCTGCCAGCTAGAAGGTAAATGGCAGCAGATACATGGGAACACCACCTGGAGGTTCTGCTACAAGTCACCCACTTTCTGGCTGAAGATGGTGTGACAAATGCTCCAGCCCTGTGTTTCACACTGGCGTGCTGGGCAGCCCCTCATGCTCCCATTACTTTTTAAATTGTCCACCAACATTCATGGCTGAACGCAACAGGACTGCAGGGACTTGGGTGCATGTATCTGTCATGGGATTGCTTAGCTCTGTCTGCGGCTGGGTACTTCCGCTGTTTATCACGTCTTGTGTTGCAGCTTAACGATAGGTAGGCACCTCGTTTTTCGATAATCCAACCCAGCTGCTGCCTGTCTCTCCGCAAGATCACAAAATGTGAAATACTTTAACAAATAACAAGCAAGTGCCAGCGGTAGATTGGACTTTTCAGGAGCTGTGTTCATCCAGTTAGAACCAGAATCAACGGTGCGAAAGGAGGCCATTCAGCCCGTTGCGACTGTGTTGGTTTTTTGATGCAGTGATTTAACTCGTCCCACTAACCCTTGCCTTTCCCCACAGCCCTGGATTTTTTTTACTTTTGCCTCTTTAAGACTGTATCCAATTTCATTTTGAAAGTTAGACTGCATTTGTTTCCACCCCTCTTTCAGGCAGTGTGTGTGCGATATTGTTGCTGTCTGGAATCCACTCACAATGCAATTGCGGGGAAGAGGGAGTCAAGAGCAATTGGGAGGCAAAACAGTAGACAATCTAAATGCAACATAACAGCAGGGGGTCCCGAGGCTACAGAGACACTGCCTTGTACTCAGTTTGTGCTGTCACTTTCGATTGAGAAAGCTCTCTGTATTGAAAAGGTAAATGATTACAAAACAGTTTCGTGGGCTGGTGTGAATACTGAAACTGTCTACGCTCTCACACACACTGAGAACCTGCGTCAATCAGCTCAGGAATAAAACCATTTGCTATTAGCACAATGGGGCCTGTCACTGAAATAATTGCAGAACTGGCTGCCCAAATCCGATTTAAGGCATTCTTGCCACTTAATTCTGAACCATTAGTGAAAATGCCGCAGTGAAAGTGCTGAGAGTTTGCACTGCAGGAGGTTATAGACCTTAATCGGACCCTCAAAAACACAAAGGATTGGAGTTTGAATCAAAGTAACTGAGTGTCTAAAGGCTTTCATTTTGGTGAGGTCTGACAGGGTTTTGGTTATCTGTAGCTACAGTAAGAGTTTTAACAACACCAGGTTAAAGTCCAACAGGTTTATTTGGTAGCAAAAGCCACACAAGCTTTCAGAGCTCCAAGCCCCTTCTTCAGGTGAGTGGGAATTCTGTTCACAATCCTGTTTGTGAACAGAATTCCCACTCACCTGAAGAAGGGGCTTGGAGCTCCGAAAGCTTGTGTGGCTTTTGCTACCAAATAAACCTGTTGGACTTTAACCTGGTGTTGTTAAACTTCTCTCCAATGTACCATGCCTCGGGACATCCTTTCCTGCAGTGTATCAGGTAGACAACGTTGGCCGAGTTGCAAGAGTAGGTACCGTGTACCTGGTAGATGGTGTTCTCACGTGAGATGATGGCATCCGTGTCGATGATCCGGCACGTCTTGCAGAGGTTGCTGTGGCAGGGTTGTGTGGTGTCGTGGTCACTGTTCTCCTGGAGGCTGGGTAGTTTGCTGCGGACAATGGTCTGTTTGAGGTTGTGCGGTTGTTTCAAGGCAAGAAGTGGGGGTGTGGGGATGGCCTTCCCTATGAGTAACCCCCACAGCTTGCCTCCTGAACTTGCAGAATCTCACTGGCTGTCCTGTCTGGAGACAATACACATCTCTTTAACCTGTGCTTAATGCTCCCTCCACTCACATTGTATGTATCTTTAAGACCTGGTTAGCTGTAGAGATTTGCATTCTAATCAGTATTCTGTAACTTGATTTTGTGTCTCTGTGCCCTGTTTGAGAGCAGATTTCCACTCCATCTGACGAAGGGGCAGCGCTCCGAATGCTAATGGCATTTGCTACCAAATAAACCTGTTGGACTTTAACCTGGTGTTGTTAAAACTCTTACTGTGTTTACCCCAGTCCAACGCCGGCATCTCCACATCATATCTGTAACTACTCAGGAAGCCCGACTGGAAAGGAATGGTATTTATTCTTAAACGAAATAAAGCCTGTTCCACGGCATACATATACAAGTCCCAACTTTATTTTATTTTAGACGCTTTATCCAAATACATTATAAATTACTTTCCAAATACATCATAATTTCAGTCCATTTTATTACCCTGTTCAAAATAGGTGTTACTGGAACATGATTTGGAATTAAGTATTTACGGACTGGCAGAATTGGCCCGTCTCCTTATCAAGGAAGTTGCGAAGGTGGCTAATTCCCCGTCAACTGTCGCCCGTATCTGACAAGCTGCCTCAGACAAGAAAACCATGGCAACCCTATTAACATGGTGGATAGCCAGCACCAGCCTCTTTACTACAAAGATTAATCACTTGAATGTTTTCACACAATGATAAATTATTAAAACAACAAGCTGAAATAATCACAATGTCAACAGCAAATATACCAATGGCAATCGTTACTATTTACTATTTTGCTTTGCTATTTCTACTCCTTAATACAGCAGAGAACAACCTCCCTTCCAATGAAAATGAAGTCCACTGGAAGTTAAGTTACTGGCGATACGCCTTCCCGAGTTTCACCTTCCAGAGTTTCACTTTCCTGAGTTTCGCCTTCCGGACTTTCACCTTCTGGAGTTTTACCTTCTCGGACACACGAGTGCCAATTGAAACAACAGTTCTCACACAAATTCCAACATTCCTTTTAGTGAAAACTATTAAAGTAAACAAACTAAGGAATAAAACAAGGAGGGCGGCCCCTGAGAAGAGGAAACTGCCCGAAATAAAAAACATAAAGCATAAAGGAAACTTAAAACATTTCATCAAGATGTGATCAAAGGGGTCGATAATACACCCCTGTCCCTGCGGTGCCCAACAAGTACAGAAAGTCATAATGGTCCCTTGGATACCACATGCTCCCCCTCCAGACACACTTGGCTGCGAATGTAACCGCGATAGAGGGGCAGGCACTCAGGTCAGACAACCCCCTCCGTCGCCCGCTACCTTGACCTGTTAAAGGTGAGTCTGGCCAGACCCAGGAGCAGGTTCACGAGGTGGTCCCCCCCCTTCCCTGCCCGCCCCACCACCACAACCCCCCCCCCAGCCCCCTCACCCCCTCCACACCAGGTGCCCATAGATCAGGAGCGTGGGGCTGAAATGCAAACAAAATATGAATAAAAGATTTTCAAATCACTGAAAAGAGAGTGCAGCTTAAGACACTTAATGTGGACATGGTCCACGGACTCCAGAAGACCCTAAAAAGTTTTCCTGGGAGCCTGTAAACCGGTGGAGTTTACGGTTGTATGGGACTGCTGCATGTACTAGCCTCCATCCCAGGTCCCTGGTGAAGTGGGGGAGGGTCCCTTCATAGTGGGCCCTCCACCGGGAACCTCTGGACGGCCACAAGTCGTGTCCAGTTGACGGGTTAGGACACGGTAGTGGAAGGTGTAGCCCAAACAGGAAATCCCTCAATGCAGTGGCAAAGGGCACAGAGGACATTTCCATGAGATGGCTCAGACATTGGGACCCCCATCTCCTGGCGGGGGGTGGGGGGGGGGGGGGGGGGGGCTGATCTGTGATTGGGGCCAATGTGAAATTCTGCCCAAGCAGGGGTACGCTCAGATGGGATTCGCAGGCACTGTTGTGCCTTCTGGGTCATGTCAGGTCTGAGCATGACCATTCTCAGGTCATGGATGGCATCGGCCGTGAGCTGAACGCCAACCACCAGCTCTTGGGGTGTCTTTCAGCCCACTCCTCCGCCAACCAGCACGTCCCAGACCCTGGCCACCCCGCCCAGCCACTGCCTTTCTCTCCACCAGCCACCTGAAATGGTATTCGTGGAGGAGCGGATTCCTGAGCAGCAGCTCCTGAACAACAGCCGCTACTCCAGATGGGGGAGAGCTGCGGTGCGGGGCAACCGTGTCCCAGACTTTGAGCAGGTCCTGGTAAAGACAGGCAACGCCTGCAGGGAGTTCCGAAGACCCCCCTCAGATCTACAAACAGGAGCTGCACGTGGTAATTCTCACCTGGCAGAAGAAATACGTCAGCAGGTCACACCGTCGGGGACGGGGCTCAACATAAAGGTATCGCTGCAGGGTCTGAAGGCGAAAGGTTGCCACTTGGGTGCGACGGAACACCAGGCCTGACTGCCCTCCCTAAGCGGGAGATTCAGAACCGCAGCAGCGACCCAGTCCAGACTTTTGTCGCAGAAGAACTTGGTGAGAATCCTCTAAATATTTGTGACAAAGTCAGGGAGAGGGGTCACAGTGGCCAGCCGGTACCACAGCATGGAGGTGATCAGCTGGTTAATGACGAGATCTCGTGCCCTGTAGGACAGCACTCGGAGCAGTCCTATCCAGCGACTCAGGCGAGCGGAGACTTTGGCCTCCAGCTCCTGCCAGTTCGCCGGCCAGGATTCCTCGGCTGGGCAGAGATGGACTCCCAAGCAGAGGAGGCTGTTCCTGCTCTAGGTGAAAGGCCTGAGCTCTTCCGGAAGGGGGTCCATCTGCCACGGACCGACCAGGAGTCCGGAGAACTTGGCCCAGTTGATCCTGGCGGAGGACGCGGCGGAGTACACCGCCTGGCACTCTCTCATCCTCTGCAGGTCAACTGAGTCCGTGAACATGAGGAGCACGTCATCAGCGTAAGCCGACAGGACCACCCCTACGTCCGGGCCACGCAGAGCCAAACCCGACAACCTCCTCCGCAAAAGGCGCAGGAATGGCTCCACGCAAATCGAATACAGTTGGCCAGACAGGGAGCAGCCCTACTGTACTCCTTTCCCAAAGCGAAGGGACACCATCAAGGACCCGTTAACCTTAACAAGACTGCGGCAGTGTACAGGAATCGGATTCAGGCATCAAAGTGCGTCCCAAACCCAAATGTCCACAGATTCCCGAGCAGATACTTGTGATCCCCCCGTCAAACGCCTTCTCCTGGTCAAGAGGCAGGAAGGTGCTAGACAGAGCAGCCCTCTGGGAATGATGGATCAGGTCCCAGACCTGAAAAAGGTTGTCATGAATGGTCTGGGACCGTACAGGACTGGTCAGGGTGGTTCAGCACCGTGCCAAGGTGAGAAGACATTGCCCTGGAAGCTAGCCACTCCACTAGAATTAGGTGCTGAGTGACTCATGTAGACGGACCCCCCACCCCCCCCCCCCACCCCCCCCCCCCCCCCACCCCCCACCCCACCCCCGCCCCGCCATTCCAGGAGTCATGTGGCTTTATCTCCTGGACTGGTGTGGGTTTCTTGCAGGAGACGCATTGCATACTTCCCATCCCGGAGGTTGGAGACGTTCTGGAATCTGTGTGGTGCATCTCTGCTTCCGTTGATGTTGAAGCTGACTATGGATCCCTTCATGTCAAAAGCATGGTGCTTCCTTCACCAACACCTCATTGTAATGCTCAGAGGGAGTGCAAGGCACGTCCCTCCATGCCCAGCGAGGAAACCACCTAACCAGCACCGTTCATTTCGGCCCAGGTCCGGTGCCCCTTTGGCGTAAGCACAGGCAGACCAGACCAACAGGGCTAGATCCAACCAGCAGTCAAGGCTACTGGATTCTGTTCCAGCAACTGAGATGGGAATATAAAAGTCCTGGAGTTCTCCGAGGGGGGGATGAGGGTGCAACTTGGTGGGGAGCATGAGGGAGTCCACTGCCTCACTGCAAATGGACTCCAAATTGTCCCTCATGCCCACCACCAAGCAGCTGTCCTCCTCCGGGCAGTCAACGTCCGGGTCCAAGTCCCGTGTGGCAGGCGATACGAACTCACCCACCAGCACTGACTCGGCCTCGATCCCACCTCCAGGATTGACGACGGAGGGGTCCTGTGAGGGCTCCTCCCACCTCAATCCTGTCGCTCCATGTCTGACCATAACGGGCATTTAGTAAATTGCAGGCATCCCACTATTTACCCTTTCAGATTGGAAATAATTAGTCGGACATATTTTCTTAGGTTAAACAAAGAATGAGATAAGTTTATTGAAATTATTGCCTGAATTTTAAAAAGAACATCAAAATCACAACTACCATTCACATGTCACATATACCCGTCTGTGTACACACACGCACCGTTACAAATGGCACAGAAAGAGAATAGGCTTAAGTATTTTTTGATGCAGTTTGTAAAAAAAATAGAAACGAATAGTTTATATTTAGCCTTTTGCTTTTTGCTTAGTGCTTTTGCTTCTCTTAATGCGGCAATTCTATGTTCTGGCCATTTTGCTCAGTTGTCTTCCTGAGAGGAGTTGTATGGAGGTTTCCATGTTTTAGTCTCTGGCACCTATCAATTCCACACCATCTGTAGGAGTGGGCGTGGTGGCATGGGAGCCAGTGAATCAATGAGTATGAACTCAGGTCAACCATGGCTTGGTATGAAATTGAGTTCAATACATTTGGTCACACCTCAGCTGAAGCCAGAGAAAAATGACCGTGGTAATGTCCAGATGGTTCTTAAAGCCCAACTGTTCCACTGGCATCCACCAAGACCAGACTTGATATGATTCCAGACCCATCTCTACGTGGTTGACCCTAACATCCTCAGGAGTGGACAGCAAATGCTGCGTTATCAACATCCCAAGAACATTCACTCAGTACACACCCTTAGAATGGCAGAAATCTGCAATATGAATGAGGGGCTTTAAACTTCAGTCAGCCCCCTGCCTTCTCCCCAGGACATTATCATTAAAAGGATCTTTGATGCCAGCAGCTGCAGCAATGCAGATACTTTGCCCCCATTGTAAGGCTTTCCTGACACGCTCCAGCTCCAAGTCGGGCTGACAGGCCTGTCTTGTGGATCAGCTCCTTGTGAACCTTCCTGCCACCACGCATTGCTGCCAGACTTTTCTCTGGTGATCGGCTCTTTCTCGAATCACTGGGCCGAGCTGAATGCTGGGAAGGAGACAGGATCTGTAGGAGTTTCCTTTCAGATTGGAAATTGCTTTTCCCCAGGTCGGTGGTGACGTTCACGAGGGGTCATAGGTTCAAGGTGAAGGGGGGGAGGTTTAACACAGATATCAGAAGGACGTATTTTACACAGAGGGTGGTGGGGGCCTGGAATGCGCTGCCGGGCAAGGTGGTGGAGGCGGACACACTGGGAACGTTTAAGACTTATCTAGATAGCCATACGAACGGAGTGGGAATGGAGGGATATAAAAGAATGGTCTAGTTTGGACCAGGGAGCGGCGCGGGCTTGGAGGGCCGAAGGGCCTGTTCCTGTGCTGTATTGTTCTTTGTTCTTTGGATGTGCGATGCTGCAACTGATGAGTTTAACAGGCAACCCCGCCCAGGAAAATGAAGCTCAAATATCTTACTGCCTGATTTAACCCGTGAGAGGCGGGTTTGAAATCCAGCCCAGACAGGCCTGGCAGGCCTGGAGCCAGGCCTGTCCTGAATTAACTTGAAGCCAAAGTTAGACCAACACGGTATCACCGACAGAGAGTGAATGGTGCCCCCTTCCCTTTAACTCAGTGTGTCAGGAACTGACACTGAAACACACACTAAGCTGCGGGGTAAACGAGAAGAATAAATTTCCCGTAACCACCATCTCTCCTTCAGAAGCTTTTAATTGTTTTGTTTATGCGGCAGTTTCAGGTGAGCTTCGCTCAGTGAAGTCAGAGCCACAGGGAAATGTTTTATGATTTGTGACCCGCATCACACGACTGACTTCGAAGTTTTAATAACCGCCGGTAGGTCTGTGCTGCGATAGCATCTGCCTCAGTGGCAGATATCAGCCCTGAGGAGAATCACCGCGCTTTGCTATTTCTGATTTAAATCAACACTTCTGCCTTATAGGCCTTAGTCAATCAATCCAGGTGTCAGTCAGATGCTAGAGGGCTTTCCCTTACCTGCCCTGGAGATTGCCACCTACAATAATTAATGAAGATTTTATTTCCAAATTTAAAAAAGAATCTGCAGTGAGAATTAAACCCAAGGCCACGACGAGCAGATGTTCTCAGGCCTTGTCTACCGGTTTACCAGCATGCTTTGCAATTCCCTCCTGTCTAAACACCTTGACTAATGCAGCTCTCTATTGACGTGCTGCCAGTGACTGGCTAGGCCCTGACCATGTCACAGCCTGGAGCATCCTTTACAATACCTGGGAAAGTCACCAGCAGTACTGGCCTGTCACTGAGACAGTGTGCGAATATTACATCCCTCCGTCACATGCCAAGGCCTCCAACCTTCTCTTGGCACTGCACCGAGAGCAGGTACCCCAGGGGGGGTTGAGGGGGTTAATGCTGGGAATGGGAGCACCATCGCACCCCACTCACTGGGACACTGTGCTGGCAGTGTAGCCCACACCCGTCAGACTGACGCTTACCTTTCACCAGACTCCTGGCCCACTGCAGCAGGCTCCATTTTGACAGTTTTCCTGCTTCCCATTCCGCTTAATGATTGTCCTTCAGCTCATCTCAAACCCTGCGTCTCCCACATGTCCTTTACTTCTCTGCTCTCATTATGTCTCCGATGAATGTCTCTTCCATCCTCTCCTCCCCGCACACCATAGCACTTCACAGGTCATTTACTATAGTTTTCTCTGTGTGCATTTATCTTACTTTCCTTGTTAAGTGCTGTTTATCTGGAATATTTTCTGGTTCTGAGGGAGGGTTTCTACCTGTTTCTCCACAGACGCTGTCTGATGTGCCAAATTTGCATACAAAAGTCTGAGGTCACGTACCAACTGACTCAAGAACAGCTTCTTCCCTGCTGCCATCAGACTTTTGAATTAACCTACCTCGCATTAAGTTGATCTTTCTCTACACCCTAGCTATGACTGTAACACTACATTCTGCACTCTTTCCACTCCTTCTCTGTGAACGGTATGCCTTGTTTGTACAGCGCGCAAGAAACAATACTTTTCACTGTATACGAATACAGTGACAATAATAAATCAAATCAAATCAAATCAAATCAAATTTGCGGCTTTTGCTTCACTCAGGCTGATGTCTCTTAGGTGAGTTTCCCCCAGTTTTCTCCCCTCTGTTTCTGAAGACGTGGATTATCACGACTTTAGGGCGGCACGATGGCGCAGTGGTTAGCATTGCTGCCTCACAGTGCCAGGGTCCCAGGTTCATTCTGGCCTTGGGTCACTGTCTGCATGGAGTTTGCTCCGGGTGCTCCGGTTCCCTCCCACAATACAAAGACGTGCGGGTTAGGTTGATTGGCCATGCTAAATTGACCCTAGTGTCAGGGTGATTAGCAGAGTAAATGTGTGAGGTTACAGGAATAGGGCCTAGGCAGGATTGTGGTTGGTATAAACTCGATGGGCCGAATGGCCTCCTTCTGTACTGTAGGGATTCTAAGATTGACTTGCCTTTTGCAATCATTCCTAAACTTCAGAGCCTCCATTAAGTCACTCTTTAACTTTCTCAACTGCAGGAAAAGAAAGACCCTGAGTGCTCAAGCCTTCTCTTCAGATGAGATGAAGAGCAGTAGAGAGGTGGCCTGTGTGGATTAGAAATACCAGCACAGCATTTCTGTATTGTACTCTCTATCTGATACTACACAATTCAGAATTGCAACCCTGCACACCACGTAACATGCCCAGAGAATTTACTCTGATTTGTTTCCCATTGCTTTTCTTCCTACTCTTGTGTGTGAAAAATTACACACAGTTCTCCAGCTGCAGCGTAACTAAGATTATCTACTCACTTTTGTATTTTACAAAGCCAAAATTCTTTGGTGGAATGAATCACCTGCCATAAGTCAAGCAAGAAAGTTGTAGCACCCCAGTGACAGCAACCCCGCCTTTGTTAGACAGAGAGTTCCAGGATTGAGGAATGAAAATATATTTCCAAGTCATGATGGTGTGAAGCCTTGAGGGAACTTGCAGGTCGATAGAATAGAATCACTATAGAATCCTTACAATGCAGAAGAAGGCCATTTGGCCCATCAAGCCTGCACCAACAACAATACAACCCAGGTTCTATCCCAGTAACCCCACGTATTTACGCTGCTAAACCCCCTGACGCTAGGGTCAAATTTAGCATGGCCAATCCACCTAACTTGCACATCTTTGGAGTGTGGGAAGAAACCGGAGCACCCAGAGGAAACCCACGCAGACATGGGGAGAATGTGCAAACTCCACATAGATAGTCACCCAAGGCTGGAATTGAACCTGTGTCCCTGGCACTGTGAGGCAACAGTGCTCTCCTCTGTGTGATCCCTGCATCTGCTGCTCTTATCCTTCAAGGTAGTAGAACTTGTGGTTTGGAAGGTGCTTTCAAAGGGGCCTTGGTGATTTGCAGACGTGCATTTTGTGGATGGAACACACTGCTGTCACTGTGCACTGTTGGCGGAGGGTGTGAATGTTTAAGATGGTGGATGAAGTTCCAGTCAAGAGGACTGCTTTGTCCTGGGTGGTATGATCAGATGCCTGAGTGTGATCCCTCTGTAAAAACAACTGGGCATTTCAATATTGAGATAACTGGAGATATCTTTGGTAGCCATGATGTGGAGATGCCGGCGTTGGACTGGGGTAAGCACAGTAAGAAGTCTCACAACACCAGGTTAAAGTCCAACAGGTTTATTTGGTAGCAAATACCATAAGCTTTCGGAGCAGAGCTCCTTCGTCAGCTAGGCAGTGTTGACAGATATTGTCCAAGGTGAGTTAATGGAGTTGAGGTGCAGATGGTCTACAGATACCATTGGATATAAAGCTATTATGTAAATGGGTTTGAAGTGTGAAATTTTGTTCAGTTAGTTCAGTCAATTCTGTTGTTAAATCCCATGGCTGCACTTTATAACTGGGATGATATATTGGCGACAGTGATCCAATTTTGCATTCCCTTCCAGCTAACTGTAATTGAACTGCTACAATTTATCAGACACATTACAATCATAATGCATGCTTAATAAAACATTGCCATTACAGCACTTTCACTGGAATTGGATCACTTTTATGGAACAACTGAAGGATCAAAAGCATTTCTTTGTTACAGACATGGTTCGATTTCAGTTACAGTAAACTGACAATTGTACTAAAAACTTGGAGGTTTGTAATGTCCTACTGTATTAGGGGTGTGGGGTTTAGCACAAAAAGAAAAGATGTGGTTTGCACCTGTAAATTCAAAATAACAACAACAGTAGAGCTGCTCTCTGCTCGGCACAGAATACAAAACTGCAAGCGAAACAGCAGCCTGCAAACAGCCTAATGACATCACTATCAAATCATGTGATCAGCTCTTAAAGCAACCTGCAACCCTTTTAAATATATAACAGGGTTATTCAAACTGTGTGGAGTTTGCACATTCTCCCTGTGTCTGTGTGGGTTTCCTCCGGGTGCTCCGGTTTCCTCCCACAGTCCAAAGATGTGCGGGCTAGGTTGATTAGCCATTCTAAATTGCTCTTTAGTGTCCCGGGATGCATAGGTTAGAGGGATTAGTGGGAAAATATGTAGGGATATAGGGA
Source organism: Mustelus asterias (assembly GCF_964213995.1). Taxonomy (NCBI): domain Eukaryota; kingdom Metazoa; phylum Chordata; class Chondrichthyes; order Carcharhiniformes; family Triakidae; genus Mustelus; species Mustelus asterias. Next base: position 36,170,746 of record NC_135821.1, read on the forward strand.
TAGGGCCTGGGTGGGATTGTGGTTGGTGCAGACTCGATGGGCTGAATGGCCTCTTTCTGCACTGTAGGATTCTATGAATAATAGGTGGAGCGACATGGTGGCACAGTGGTTAGCACTGCTGCCTCACAATGGCAGGGAACCAGACTCGATTCCCGGCTTGGGTCACTGTCTGTGTGGAGGTTTGCACATTCTCCCCGTGGGTTTCCTCCGGGTGCTCTGGTTTCCTCCCACAGTCTAAAAGACGTGCTGGTTAGGTGGATTGTCAGTGCGAAATTCTCCCTCAATGTACCCGAACAGGCACCGGAGTGTGGCAACTGGGGCATTTTCACAGTAACTTCATTGCAGTGTTAATGTAAGCCTATTTGAGACACGAATAAATAAACTTTTAAAAAACAAACTTTACTTTGTGTCAAGCATTGTAAAACATACAGCGAGATCAGAATTCATTCCTAAAACTTGGATTTTCAAACGGATTAACTGAAGTAACTTTGAATTTTGAGCTTGCTGTTACAACTCTGCTGATTTTTCCGACGAGAGTACTGACAGATAGTTAGTTATCTTGTCAATGATATTCACCTGTTCCCCCACTCGATGCAACCTTACTCTTATTTACCATGATTTACTTTTAACAAGCTCATTTTCTTCCTTGCTGATTTTCTTGACCACCTTTATACAGGTGCAAAACACAGAGGGCGAGATTCTCCAGCCTCCCAGCCACATGTTTCCCATTAGCGGGAGATGGCCCATTGTTTGCTCCCGATGGGATTCTCTGTCCTGCCGCTGTCAATGGGAATTCCCATTGATGTCACCCCCACGCCGGCGGGAAACCTGTGGGCAGGAGTGCGATGTGGGCTGGACCAAAGAATCCCATCGGCGTGAACGGCCGGACAATTCCAACCTGTAGGTGTATTTAACTCCTGGACAAAGGCTAATGGAATGTGCACCACCCACTTGCCCCACACCACTTCATTTCCCCCCTCCCCCGACCCCACCGCCCCCCCGCCCCCTTTCCCCCCAAGGCTATTTCAATGGCTGGATCTCATTATAATATTCTGCTGACTGGTTCTGCAAAATCTTCAATTCAAATCTTCAGAAAGCACCATCTGCCACCATGTTGTGTTTTCTATCTGAAACACACCAACTATACAAAGAGAATTGGTAACTCAGTGAGGTAGATCATTTTATTTCAAGTGATGAAACTGTATACAACAATGTCTGGGTTAACATGCCTGGTAAGAAGTTTAACAACACCAGGTTAAAGTCCAACAGGTTTATTTGGTAGCAAAAGCCACACAAGCTTTCGGAGCTCCAAGCTCCTTCTTCAGGTGAGTGGGAATTCTGTTCACAAACAGGGCATATAAAGACACAAACTCAATTTACATGAATAATGGTTGGAATGCAAATACTTACAGCTAACCAAGTCTTTAAGAAACAAAACAACGTGAGTGGAGAGAGCATCAAGACAGGCTAAAAAGATATGTATTGTCTCCAGACAAGACAGCCAGTGAAACTCTGCAGGTCCAGGCAACTGTGGGGGTTACAGATAGTGTGACATGAACCCAATATCCCGGTTGAGGCCGTCCTCGTGTGTGCGGAACTTGGCTATCAGTTTCTGCTCAGCGACTCTGCGCCACCGTGTGTCGCGAAGGCCGCCTTGGAGAACGCTTACCCGAATATCAGAGGCCGAATGCCCGTGACCGCTGAAGTGCTCCCCAACAGGAAGAGAACAGTCTTGCCTGGTGATTGTCGAGCGGTGTTCATTCATCCGTTGTCGCAGCGTCTGCATGGTTTCCCCAATGTACCATGCCTCGAGACATCCTTTCCTGCAGCGTAACATGCCTGGTCTCAGAGATTGCTCCTATCTTCTTCCTGATGCTCACATCACATCCTGTCTGGTGATGATGCGCAGTTGTGTTAAATAGACCCTCAAAGGCATTCCACAACATCCACCCGGATCTGATATCTCGGGGCAGCTTGGTTCTCGCCACCTCACACTTCAGTAATTCACAAGGAGTCAGGGTTCAAGACAGCCGAGGTCAAGAGGGAGGTGATGTCCTCGTGGTATTATCGCCAACCTATTAATGCAGAAACTCAGCTCATGATCTGGGGACCCCGCTTCGAATCCTGCCATTGGCAGATGGTGGAATTTGAATTCAATAAAAAAATATCTGGAATTAAGAATCTACTGATGACCATGAAACCATTGTCGGTTGTCGGAAAAACCCATCTGGTTTCCCTTGGGAATGGGCAATAATTGCTGGCCAGCCAGCAACACCCATCTTCCACAAATGAATGAAAAAAAGCAGAGGAGGAAGGGGAACTGGGGTGGCAGTGATTCTGTTGGATGTTCGCCAGGTTTTACTGACCACCCTCTGCTCACTCCATCCTCCCACCACCCTCCTCTCCCCCCACCCCACCCCCTCACTGCCCAGAAGGTGAACCGATGACTGACCTCCAATTGGATGTATCTTGATGGTTCCCATCTGAGTCAAGCAGGCATCCCAGTCACTCCAACAATGCAGGAGGTCTAAAGCAGCTGCAAGGTGGGAGATAAGTGGTAAGCATACTGACTGGATTTTTAACTCCAGCCCTCTTTCCACATAACAGAAGGTGTTATTTTGTTTTTTCCCTTCTGAGGATGTTTCCACTAGTAGGAAAAACTAGAACCAGAGGGCACAACATCAGGCTAAAGGGACGATCCTTTAAAACAGAGTTGAGGAGGAATTTCTTCAGCCAGAGAGTGGTGAATCTGTGGAACTCTTTGCCGCAGAAAGCTGTGGAGGCCAGGTTATTGAGTGTCTTTAAGACAGAGATAGATCGGTTCTTGATTAATAAGGGGATCAGGGGTTATGGGGAAAAGGCAGGAGAATGGGGATGAGAAAAATATCAGCCATGATTGAATGGCGGAGCAGACTCGATGGGCCGAATGGCCTAATTCTGTTCCTATGTTTTATGGTCTTATGGAGTTGATGGAAAGAAAGATTGTTTCCATCTCCTCAAATCTCCTTTTCTGTTAGTGAAACATCTAAAAGGAAACACAGCTATCAAGAAGGCATTTTGAGGCTGGGGCTCGATCACATTGGCATGTTCCAAGTGGTTTGAAAGACTGTCTAACTCTGATCCTAGTGAGGATCAGAGTTAATTTTTATCTAAAAACCAATTTTTAGAAAATTTTCCCTCAACCCTACATCCAGGAACAAGGAACGTATACATATTTCAGGAGCTTGGGACATCTCAGAGTATTTCACAGCCAATGAAGTACCTTTTCCTTGAAGTTTAATCACTGTTGCAATGTGCAAAACGCAGCCACCATCTTGTGCATAGCAAGCTCCCACAAACAACAATGTGACAACGACCAGACCATGTGTTTTAGTGAAGCTGTTTAAGGGATAAATATTGGCCAAGACACAAAAGAGAACTCCCCTGATTTCCTCCAAAATAATTCCATCAAAACTTTTCTCTCAACCTGGGAAGGCAATCAGAGGCGACACAGTGGCAGAGTGGTTAGCACTGCTGCCTCACAGCAGCAAGGACCAGGTTCGATTCCCGGCTTGGGTCACTGTCTGCGCGGTGTCTGCACGTTCTCCCCACGTCTGCGTGGGTTTCCTCCGGGTGCTCCGGTTTCCTCACGCAGTCCAAAGACTGGTTAGGTGCATTGGCCATGCTAAATTCTCCCTCAGTGTACCCGAACAGGCTCCGGAGTGTGGCGACTAGGGGATTTTCACAGTAACTTCATTAGGGTTAATATAAGCCTACTTGTGACACTCATAAATAAACTTTAAACATTTAACGTTTGATCAGAAAGACAGGAGTTTGGACAATCTCTGCATTGCACTGAAATGATGTGGAGATTGCACTGAAATGCCAGTCCAGATCTTGTGCTCAACGAGGATTTGAACCCACAAGTATGAATAATGGATGAGATGGAGACTGATTGCAAGGATTGCTTTGTACAATGCTCAGTGCACAGAAATAAAACACGCAAAAAAAAATCAATTCACAGTTCCTGGGCTGCTTTCCCCACCGGCAATGTAAGGAAAACTCAACCCCAACAATCTTTCCCAGATGTAATTTTCCAATCCTGTTTATTTTATACAGCGGTTGCAAGGTTCTGAAGTGTAGCATTAATGTGAGTGCAAGGATTAATCACAGACACAATGTTAGGCTGGAAAGAGGGTGGAAAGTGAATCCTGAAGTGTTTTCAAGAACTAATTGCCAGTCTCCGGACCGCACAGTTCCTGTTAGCTCGCTCTGGCTGTTTAGATCCGCACTGCCTCTTAACAACATTAACGATGCGCGCACACACTGTGAAAGGGAAATTAAAAAGGTATTTGTCCGTGGATATGCAGATTGTGACACCAATCAGTGTGGAAAGCTGATTCAATGCCAACACTGCCACTTTCACAATACCATACTGAGCATGGCATCAAAAGCTTTGATGGGCGGCTAAACAAGTCCTACCTAAAGGGAAGAGGAACCAATTACAGATTAGTTACTGGATTGTTTTTATTCATTCGTGGGACATGGGCATCACTGGCTGGCCAGCGTTTATTGCCCATCCCTAGTCGCCCGAGGGCAGCTGAGAGTCAACCAGATTGCAATGGCTCTGGAGTCGCATGTAGGCCAGACCAGGTAAGGAAGGCAGATTTCCTTCCCTAAAGGACATTAGTGAACCAGATGGATTTTTACAACAATCGACAATTGTTTCATGGTCATCAGTAGATTTTGAATTCCAGTTATTTTTTATTAAATTCAGGTACCACCATCTGCCGTGGTGGGATTCGAACCCGGGTCCCCAGAGCATTTAGCTGAGTTTCCGGATTAATAATCTAGCGATAATACCACAAGGCCATCGCCTCTCTTCTGTTTAATGCAATTCTACACATTTTTTAAGATTTCCTCATCTGCCTTAAGATTTCATTAGTTTACAGAGAGTGGTTTTGCTAGTTCCGGAATATGCTCTTATTCTTTACAACGGGCAAGGGCGCAAAATGCACTTTGGGTGGGCGATTTCAATGTTCACCACCCAGAGTGACTCGCAGCAGCACTATTGATCGAGCTGGTCGGGTCCTAAAGGATATACAGCTAGCAGCAGGTGGTGAAGGAACCAACATGAGAAAAAAACATACTTGACCTCATCCTTACCAATCTGCCGGGTGCAGATGCATCTGTCCATGACATTGTCGGGCAATACAGCAGGATATAGATAGGCTGGAAAATTGGGCGGAGAGGTGGCAGATGGAATTTAATCCGGATAAATGCGAAGTGATGCATTTTGGAAGAAATAATGTAGGGAGGAGTTATGCAATAAATGGCAGAGTCATCAGGAGTATAGAAACACAGAGGGACCTAGGTGTGCAAGTCCACAAATCCTTGAAGGTGGCAACACAGGTGGAGAAGGTGGTGAAGAAGGCATATGGTATGCTTGCCTTTATAGGACGGGGTATAGAGTATAAAAGCTGGAGTCTGATGATGCAGCTGTATAGAACGCTGGTTAGGCCGCATTTGGAGTACTGCGTCCAGTTCTGGTCGCCGCACTACCAGAAGGACGTGGAGGCATTGGAGAGAGTGCAGAGAAGGTTTACCAGGATGTTGCCTGGTATGGAGGGTCTTAGCTATGAGGAGAGATTGGGTAGACTGGGGTTGTTCTCCTTGGAAAGACGGAGAATGAGGGGAGATCTAATAGAGGTATACAAGATTATGAAGGGTATAGATAGGGTGAACAGTGGGAAGCTTTTTCCCAGGTCGGAGGTGACGATCACGAGGGGTCACGGGCTCAAGCTGAGAGGGGCGAAGTATAACTCAGACATCAGAGGGACGTTTTTTACACAGAGGGTGGTGGGGGCCTGGAATGCGCTGCCAAGTAGGGTGGTGGAGGCAGGCACGCTGACATCGTTTAAGACTTACCTGGATAGTCACATGAGCAGCCTGGGAATGGAGGGATACAAACGATTGGTCTAGTTGGACCAAGGAGCGGCACAGGCTTGGAGGGCCGAAGGCCTGTTTCCTGTGCTGTACTGTTCTTTGTTCTTTGTTCTTTGTTCTTTGAAGGGGGGGAGGTTTAACACAGATATCAGAAGGACATATTTCACACAGAGGGTCGTGGGGGCCTGGAATGTGTTGCCGGGCAAGGTGGTGGAGGCGGACACACTGGGAACGTTTAAGACTTATCTAGACAGCTATATGACCGGAGTGGGAATGGAGGGATACAAAAGAGTGGTCTAGTTTGGACCAGGGAGCGGCGCGGGCTAATTGTTCCTTGTTTCTCGTTTCAAGGCTTCATTCTATGATCATCTTGCTGGTGCCAGTACAGAGCGAGACTGCGGATAGTTGGGAACCTGTCTCGGGGGCAGGGAATTCATATGGTGTTCATGGAAGTGGAAATGACTAGGGTTGGGAAGCATTTTCCGATCAGGGCCATTGTGATCTCCTGGACTCGTTTCGATCGCCTCAGGGGGTCGGAGAGGAATTTCCCAGATTTTTTTTTTTCCCCATATTGGCCCTGGGGTTTTTCACTCTGGGTTTTCGCCTCTCCCTGGGGATCACATGGTCTGGAATAGGGGGGTGGGGGTGAGTTAATAGGTTGTAATGAACAAAGCATCGTAGCTGTGAGGGACAGCTCGGTGGATAGGATATTGGTATGTAGATAGGCTGGAAAATTGGGCGGGGATCCTGGATTCAGGATTCAATCCTGGACCGGGGAGCGGCGCGGGCTTGGAGGGCCGAAGGGCCTGTTCCTGTGCTGTATTGTTCTTTGTTCTTCTTTGTTCTTTGTATCGGTAAGAGTGACCACCGCACAATCCTTGTGGAGACGAAGTCCCATCTTCACATTGAGAATAACCTCCATCGTGTTGTGTGGCGCTATCACCGTGCTAAATGGGACAGACTTCAAACCGATCTAGAAACTCAAGACTGGGCATTCATGAGGCACTGTGGACCATGAACAGCAGCGGAATTGTACTCAACTGCAATCTATAAACTCATGACCCGGCATATCCCCCACTCAACCATTACCATCAAGCCAGGGGATCAACCCTGGTTCAATGGAGAGTGCAGGAGGGCATGTCAGGAGCAGCACCAGGCATACCTAAAAATGAGGTGTCAACCCAATGAAGCTACCAAACAGGACTACTTGCATGCCAAATGGCAAAAACAGCTAGTGATAGACAGAGCTATGCGATCCCACAACCAACAGATCAGATCTAAGCTCTGCAGTCCTGCCACATCCAGTCGTGAATGGTGGTGGACAATTAAACAACTCAATGGAGGAGGAGGCTCCGCAAATATCCCCATCCTCAATGATGGAGGAGCCCAGCACATCAGTGCAAAAGATAAGGCTAAAGTATTCGCAGCAATCTTCAACCAGAAGTGCCGAGTGGATGATTCACCTCGGCCTCCTCCAGTAGTCCCCAGCATCTCAGATGCTAGTCTCCACGTGATATCAAGAAATAGTTGGAGGCACTGGATAGTGCAAAGGCAATGGGCCCTGATAACATTCCGGCAATAGTACTGAAGACTTGTGCTCCAGAACTTGCCACTCCCCTAGCCAAGCTCTTCCAGTACAGATACAACACTGGCATCTAACCAAGAATGTGGAAAATTGCTCAGGTATGTCCTGTACACAAAAAGTAGGACAAATCCAACCCGGCCAATTACCGTCCAATCAGTCTACTCTCAATCATCAGTAAAATGATGGAAGGGGTCATCGACAGCGCTATCAAGCAGCACCTGCTCAGCAATAACCTGCTCAGTGACGCCCAGTTTGGGTTTCGCCAGGGTCACTCAGCTCCTGACCTCATTACAGCCTTGGTTCATGGACGAAAGAACTGAATTCCAGAGGTAAGCTGAGAGCAACAGCCCTTGACATCAAGGCCGCATTTGACCGAGTGTGGCATCAAGGAACTTTAGCAAAACTGGAATCAATGGGTATCAGGGGGCAAACATTCCACTGGCTAGAGTCATACCTGGTACATAGGAAGATGGTTGTGGGTGTGGAGGGTCAGTCATCTCAGCTCCACGACATCACTGCAGGAGTCCCTCAGGGTAGTGTCCTAGGCCCAACAATCTTCAGCTGCTTCATCAATGACCTTCCCTCCGTCATAAGGTCAGAAGTGGGGATGTTTGCCGATGATTGCACAATGTTCAGCACCATTCGCGAATCTTCAGATATTGAAACAATCCATGTTCAAATGCAACAAGATCTGGACAATATCCAGGCTTAGGCTGACAAGTGGCAAGTAACATCCACGCCACACAAATGCCAGGCAATGACCATCACCAATAAGAGACATTCTAACCAACGCTCCTTGACATTCAATGGTGTAACCATCTCCAAATACCCCATTGTCAACATCCTTGGGGTTGCCATTGACCAGAAACTCAACTGCACTCACCGCATAAACACAGTGGCTACAAGAGCAGGTCAGAGGCTCGGAATACTGCGGCAAGTAACTCACCTCCTGACTCCCCAAAGCCTATCCACATCCACAAGGCACAAGTCAGGAGTGTGATGGAATACTCCCCACTTGCCTGGATGGGTGCAGCTCCAACAACACTCAAGAAGCTCAACACCATCCAGGACAAAGCAGCCCACTTGATTGGCACCACATCTACAAACATTCACTCCCTCCGCCACCGACGCTCAGTAGCAGCAGTGTGTACCGTCTACAAGATGCACTGCAGCAATTCACCAAACATCCTTAGGCAGCACCTTTCAAACCACTTCCATCTAGAAGGACAAAAGCAGCAGATAGGTGGGAACACCACCACCTGCAAGTTCCCCTCCAAGCCGCTCACCATCCTGACTTGGAAATATATCGCCGTTCCTTCACGGTCACTGGGTCAAAATCCTGGAATTCCCTCCCTAATGGCATTGTGGGTCAACTCACAGAACATGGACTGCAGCGATTCAAGAAGGCGGCTCACCACCACCTTCTCAAGGGCAACTCGGGATGGGCAATAAATGCAGGTCAGCCAGTGATGCCCATGTCCCACGAATGAATTTTTTAAAATGGTGGTTTCGCTAGTTCCGGAGCATTCTCTTAATGTTAACAGAGAGTGTTTTCACTAGTTCCGGAATACTCTTTTGTTGACTTAAAATCTTTGCTGAAAGAAGTTTCTTCCAGACAAAGGTGGCCTGGTAGGTCTTTCATTTGGAGTTTAATGTGAATGGCAGAATGAAGAGAAGTTGCACAGAGCAAGAAGGACGCCTAGAAGAGGAAGGAGGAGAAAGGATGAGGAAGGTTCTCTGCGAGTGGCCATATCCACTGGGGATTTTTAAATGGGCAATGATCCTACCTCAACTTGGGCAATGACTTAAAGTTTGAAATATTCGCGTCACTAAAGAAGTCATGACTGAAATCTCTCAAATGCTGCAGTCACAAGTACAAAGTCAAAGCAGGGCAAGGACTACATTCTTTGGTTGTCAAGGTTACCATGGCTCTTAACCTTGAAGTGTCTGAAAGCTTCCAGGTTACGACTGGAAATAAAAACAACATCTCACATTTTACAGCAGTGTTGCCTCAGGGAGGTCACTGATGATCTTGCTACACAGAGTGACTACTCCAACTCAATCCTGCTTGCCAGAGACAAGTAGATGGAATGAGCATAATGATTCTGTTCGGGTTGCAGGTTTCTCCAGGGTGTAATGATTAAAAGCACATTCCCCAACCATTCCCATAAACCAAAAGTGATTCTATTGGATGTGCTTCTGGAGTGTGACCATGGACGCCGCACCACACAGGTGAATTGCTGACCTTCTGGCAGTGGTTATGATTCTGTCACTCTATCAACGTCCTCGGTTCCACTTGTATTCGATCCACCACAGCTGACAAAAACATTCCAGTGATAACATGGATCATAGCTCCAGTCCAGAACCCACACGCAGCAGGAATATCAATGGTTTCAAGGGAAGAGCCTTTGCCACCCACAAAGGGGTGGGAATCTGAGAAGCAGGAGCATGAGGAACAGACTGAGGGGTAAGTGGAGGAGGAGAAAGTGCAACAGGAAGTGGAAGAACAGGAAGTCGAATGGAGGCCACAATGAGGTCAGTCCAGTGATACCAGTAACCTCAGCCACCGCCACCCCCCCGTCCATTCATTAACAATCTCACACTCCTTACCATTCCCCTAACACTGCCCATCACCTCATCCCCTCCTCTTTCCAATAACACACCAATAAATCAAACTTAAATTACATTTATAAATTCAATCAGTGCATAATACTAACAAAAATCAACGAATCACCTGTGTGCATTCGCTCAGTGCCTACCCTCCATGTTGTGTCTCAGGCTTACAGCTACCCCAGTGGCTGCCGGACTCTAGCTGAGGAGACTGCAGATGGTTTCACAGGAAGGCCCTCGAGCAGCTGTGGCCCTCGCTGACACTATCTCAGCATTGGCAACAGCAGTCTGGGCTGGCTGACAGCAACAGTAATGGCACTGACAGAGTGGCAATAATCAGAGCAGAAATGCTGTCACCCTGAGAGAGGAAAGCAGGTTTGTGCTTCATGGAGTCACTGCCAGTGCATCAGCAATCCGACTGATGTATTGGAGAACAGATTGTGGGACGGCTGTGATACCCTGGAGTCCCCGTTGATCAGTGGTATAGAGAGCTATAGGGCAGCAGTTTGAGCTTCCACAGGGGCACTCTGATCTATGGAAGAAGCTGCCCGCACAGTGGTTAGCACTGCTGCCTCACAGCACAGGGACCCGGGTTCAATTCCCGGCTTGGGTCACTGTCTGTGTGAAGTTTGCACGTTCTCCCCGTGTCTGCGTGGGTTTCCTCCGGGTGCTCCGGTTTCCTCCCACAGTCTGAAAGATGTGCTGGTTAAGTTCATTGACCGTGCTAAATTCTCCCTCAGTGTACCCGAACAGGCGCCTGAGTGTGGCGAGTAGGGGATTTTCACAGTAACTTCATTGCAGTGTTAATGTAAGCCTACTTGTGACAATAATAAATTAACTTTAAATAGAAGCTGTTACATTAATCATCAGATGCTTCATCATGATGGGTTCCACAGGTGTACTAATGGAGGTTGGTTACTCCATGTTGGAATGGATAGGCTCCGATCTCTGCACAGTTGCGTGTTTCAAGGTTGCATTGAACTCCTCCATGTTCCTTGACAATGAATGCAGTTTTCTGGCAGGCATTTCAATGCACAAAGCATTTGCTTCTGTATACCAATCAGCCATCTTCTGTAGCCTGACCCATTGAAGCTCTCATCTGAATCCTCTGCAGTAGCATGAATGTACAACCACACCCTCCGATAAACATGCCCCTCTATTATCCTTTCCCCACCCCCCCTCCTGCCACCGCCACCCCCCCCCCCCCCACCCCCCCCACCCCCTGCCCCCCCGGCCCTGACTCCTCTGGACTTGTACCCAATGTCCGACTGCACGCAGATCCCTCCTCTGATCTAGCCTCGAATAAAAGTGAAATTTCAGTATCTGAGCGGTTGACTCAGCATAAGGTCGAGTGAAGAAGTCTATTCATCATCTTCTTCCTCTTCCTCCGTTGACTAAGGAGGCTCCAGTTCTTGGGTATCCGAGAAGAAAAAGGGCAGGGATTGGGTCGTGGTGAGGGCAGAGCAGAAAGAGAATGGGAAAGATAATGGGCCTCAAAAAGTCTCAGGGAAATCTCGATATCTCTCCACATGACAGGCACCTCCCAAAGTACGGTTGCAAAATAAATCCTCGCTGCTTCCAGTTTAAGCTTTTAGCGATGGAATACGCAAGGGAAAACAAACGAATGCAATAATCACTGCTGAAAGTACTCTGAGGTTATGGGAGCATTTGTGCAGAGAGAAACAGAGTTAACGATTCAGGTCAGTGACTTTTCAGGACTGGGAAAGGTTAGAGACGTAATAGGTATTGAGTACGAGGTGGGAGGAGCGAGGCCAGAAGGAAGGCTTGTGATAGGGTGGAAGTCAAGAGAGATTGACTGATGAAGGAGTTACTCTTCCAGTCCCAGTCTCACTCTCCTGTCATTCAGTCTCTCTCGACATTCACCCTTTCCGTACACTGGCCCCTGATCAAGCGCCAATTTGATTTTAGAATTTTCATCCTTGCTTTCAAATCGCCTCATTGCCTTAATTCTCTCTATCCCTGTAACCTCCTCCAGCCTCACAGCCCGCTGGAAATCTGTTCTCCTCTAGTTCTGGCTGATTCAGCATTCCCAATTTTAATCGCTCTACCATTGGTAGCCATACTGTCAGTTATCTAGCTGCTAAACTCTGCAATTCCTCCCCTAACCCCTCTCACCTCTCTGCCCTGCTTTCATCCTTTAAGCAGCTCTTTAACACGTCCTTTTGACAAAGTTTTTGGCCATCTGACTTCATCTCTCTTTAATGCTCAGTGCCCTTTTGACTTTATAATGTCTCTGCCAAGCTCCTGGGAATATAATATTTATTAGTTTCACAAGTAGGCTTACATTAACACTGCAATGAAGTTACTGTGAAAATCCTCTAGTCGCCACACTCCGGCGCCTGTTCGGGTACACTGAGGGAGAATTTAGCATGGCCAATGCACCTAACCAGCACGTCTTTCAGATTGTGGGAGGAAACCGGAGCACCTGAAGGAAACCCACGCAGACACGGGAGAACGTGCAGACTCCGCACAGACAAGCTGGGAATTGAGCTTGGGTCCCTGCCACTGTGAGACAGCAGTGCTAACCACTGTGCCACCGTGCTGTACATAAGAGCATAAGAAATAGGAGCAGAAGTCGACTGTACAGCTTCTTGAGCCTGCTCCACATTCAGTACGATCATGGATGATCTTTAGCGTCCAAACCCCATCGCTCCCCATATCCTTTGATTCCCTGAGAGACCAAAAATTGTAGCCTTAAATATAGAGCATCCACAACCCTCTGGGGTGGCGAATTCCAAAGATTCCTAACACTTTGTGCAAAGACCTTTTTCCTCATCTCAGTCCTAAATGATTGCCCTCTTATCCCGAGATTCAGCCAAGCCTCGGCTGTCGTCTGGCGTGTGTTCCCTTTGATGACTCAGCCTCAGCCATTGGTGCTTTGAGGGTTTTTCGATAATCTCAATCTTTTGTTTACATTTAATCTTGTTATCTGTTCCTGGCCTCAACACATTTTCCTTATCTGTTAGTCCTGCTGCCTCAGCAGTTCACATCTTTGCTACGTTAATTGCCCTGAACACGTGACATTCCCTGATCCTTTGTTTCTCACCCTCACTTTATGCTTTCAAAGGATTGTTCAAAGACAAGGTTATTATTGAATTTACAAAGAGTGTCTCATGCTGAGCAGCACCAGTAAATTTTCCTTCCTTCAGCATTCTCCTTCAATTGTTTTACAAGGCGGACAGGAAAAAGCCACAGGCCGGGATTTTACCGCCCCGCCCGCCACGGGAATCGGAGTGGGCGAGGGGCAGAACATGGAAAGGTCTGTTGACCTCAGGTGGGATTTTGTGGTTTCGGGATGAGCGAGGCAGTAAAATCCCGCCCATAGTCAATGTTCGAACAACTGACTCAGACGGAAGTACGATTGTGGTCATCCTACAGGCAGTTCCAGGAGCGAGGGAGGAAGTTATAAAGCTGGACACTGATCTCTGTGTCACACCCCAGTGCCACATATCCCTAAGTAAAGAAATAATAGAACAACAAAGAACAAAGAACAATACAGCACAGGAACAGGCCCTTCGGCCCTCCAAGCCCATGCCGCTCCCCGGTCCAGGATTGAATCCTGAATCCAGGATCCCCGCCCAATTTTCCAGCCTATCTACATACCAATATCCTATCCACCGAGCTGTCCCTCACAGCTACGATGCTTTGTTCATCACAACCTATTAGCTCACCCCCACCCCGCCATTCCAGACCATGTGATCTCCAGGGAGAGGCGAAAACCCAGAGTGAAAACCCCAGGGCCAATATGGGGAAAGAAAATCTGGGAAATTCCTCTCCGACCCCCTGAGGCGATCGAAACGAGTCCAGGAGATCACACTGGCCCTGATCGGAAAATGCTTCCCAACCCTATTCATTTCCACTTCCACGAACACCATATGAATTCCCTGCCCCCAGAGACATAGTCTAAAACAGAGGAAATACTACAGCAAGGGAGGGCAGCAAATCCACAAGAGATGAGTGAGATCGTAAATGAATATTTCTCATCAGTATTTACTGTTGAGAAAAGCATGGATGTTAGGGAACTTGGGGAAATAAATAGTGATGTCTTGAGGACTGTACATATTACAGAGAAGGAGGTGCTGGAAGTCTTAAAATGCATCAAGGTAGATAAATACCAGGACCTGATGAAGTGTATCCGAGGAAGTTGTGGGAGACTAGGGAGGAAATTGCGGGTCCCTTGCAGAGATATTTGAATCACCGATAGCCACAGGTGAGATGCCTGAAGATTGGAGGGTGGCAAATGTTGTGTCTTTGTTTAAGAAGGGCTGCATGGAAAAGCCTGGGAACTACAGGCCGGTGAGCCTAACGTCTGTAGTGGGTAAGTTGTCAGAAAGTATTCTGAGAGACAGGATCTACAAACATTTAGGATTATTTATTATCAAGGACTGAATAGGGACAGTCAGCACGGCTTTGTGAGTGGAAAATCATTCCAGAGGACTGGAAAATCATTAATTTAACACCCCTGTTTAAGAAGGGAGAGAGGCAAAAATTAGCGATTTTCCAGTCCTCTGGGACCCTCCCTGACTCCAGCAATTCCTGAAAGATTACCAATAATGCCTCCACAACCTCTTCAGCTGTTTCCTTCGGAACCCTGGGGTGTAGTCCATCCGGTCCAGGTGATTTATCCACCATCAGACCTTTCGGTTCCCCCAGAACCTTCTCCTTAGTAATGGCCACCATATTCACCTCCGCCTCCCCGACTCTCTTGAATTTTTGGTATGTTATTGGTATCTTCCATCGTGAAGACTGACGCAAAATAGTGTGGAGTTTGCACATTCTCCCACGTGGGTTTCCTCCGGGTGCTCCGATTTCCTCCCACAGTCCAAATATGTGCAGGTGAGGTTGATTGGCCATGCTAAAGTAACCCTAGTGTCGGGGGATTAGCAGGGTAAATGTGAGGGGTTACGGGTGGGATTTTGGTTGGGGCAGACTTGATGGGCCAAATGGCCTCCTTCTGCACTGTAGGTATTCTATGATCCTATGATTCTAAGTGTGTCAGTGCAGACTCGATGGGCCAAAGGGCCTCTTCTGCACTGTATGATTTATGCTAATAAACAACCTTCATTGTTTAAACCCATGAAAGATTGCTGCTGAATTATTTAATTGGAATACACACTCCAAGAGAAAGAAAAGACACACCTCTTCCCATCTAAAGCATACTGATTATGGGCAGTAAGAGACCGCATACATCCTGTCCATGATAGCCAATAGAGATCTGTCCAAAATGGATAGTTACACCTCAACTAGACTGTGACTAATGTCCTCAAAGGAAGTGTAGTTGCCTGTGTGTAGGATGATGGGGTGGCACGGTAGCACAGTGGTTAGCACTGCTGCTTCACAGCTCCAGGGACCTGGGTTCGATTCCCGGCTTGGGTCACTGTCTGTGTGGAATTTGCACATTCTCCTCATGTCTGCGTGGGTTTCCTGCGGGAGCTCCGGTTTCCTCCCACAGTCCAAAGATGTGCAGGTTAGATTGATTGGCCATGCTAAAAAAAAAAATTGCCCTTAGTGTACTGAGATGCATAGGTTAGAGGGATTAGTGGGTAAAATATGTAGGGATATGGTGGTAAGGCCTGGGTGGGATTGTGGTCGGGTGCAGACTCGATGGGCCGAATGGCCACTTTCTGTACTGTAGGGATTCTATGATTCTATGAAAGAGGATAAACAAGGTGGACAAAGAGCTGGGAGACACAAATATCAGGATAAAGAATAGCTCCAATGCAGGAAGGATCAGACAGGGGAGAAATAAAAGGCAGATGAAGATGGGTTTGGACTGTTTGCGTCATATATGCGATTAGTATTGTTGATGAGCTGCAGGTTTTGGATTCTTGGTCAGAGTGTATCCAGCAAAAATAGGCAAGGCAGGAAAATAGGGAGGCAATATTGATCCCAGATATTACAGCACTGGTGCAGGGTTATTTACTCAAGGCAGACACTTCAATACAGTACTGTGCTACACTGTTGGATGAACTGTCTTTCAGGTAAGAGATTAAACTGAGGCTCCCGTCTGCTCTCGCAGGTGGATGTGAAAGATCCTGTGTCATTATTTCGAACAGTAGCAGGGGAGTGCACCCCCATCTCCCGACCATTGTTTCTCCCGTATCCAATATCACTGAAACAGATTACCTGGTCATCATCACGTTGCGGACTGTGGCGGCTTGCTGTGTGCAAATTAATTGCTGCATTTTCCTGCATTAAAACACTGAAGGCGTTGGCTGTAAAGCACTCTGAAGCCGTGAACGGAGCGATAAACATGGAAACGTTTTCTTTCTTAACTCAACAATGGAGGTTTAGCCCCAGCTGAAAGAGCCTGGGCCTCACTGCTTGCTGCATCACTGGGTTACATTGCTTGTCATTATCACATCAGCAGCAATATGGCAGAGTGAATTAGCCACCCTTTACTGAACCCATTCTCCCCTCATCCTATCAGGTTCAACAATATGGGAGTTGGGCAGGATCAGGCGATCTGCTCCAACAGATTACCACCAGGCAGTAGAGGCAAAAAGCAACCCATCGACAACCACCAGCACAACAGATTCTAGCCAGAGATTGTCAACAGTAAGGTTATGGAGATAACACAGAGCAAGTCACAAGGAAATTCTGACCACCAATTTGCGCACAGCAAGATCCCAAAACAACAATGACATAAATAACTACATAAGCGGTGTATTGGTGGTGTGATAAATATTGGGCAGGACACTGGGAGAACATTCTTCCCATCTTGGAAGAGTTCCATGCAATCCCTTGTATGAGGATGAAATTTTGACTTAGAGGCAAGGGTCAAGCTAGAAGAATGCAAAATCCAAGGAGGAATTTGGGGAGACCCCGATCTGGATTCAAATGGTCAATGAGCAATTTTCTGGAACATCTGGCAACTGGTGCGGAACCTTCAATAGTGTCCAATAGTGCAGGCTATAAACACTACATAGGGGGCAACCGTACAGAGCTAACCTGAGGCCAGGACTCACACTCCTCGTAGCTATTCTATGTTCTTCTCTCAGATGGATCAATGGACGAGTTGAGTTCAGCACCAATGGCATTGCCATAGCAATTATGGCTTTATCTCAAACAAAAATCACATCAAGGCCATTTTTTTCCCTGGGGCAAGTGAGAAGTGAGGGGGTAGGAAGCTGGAACAGCCAGGCTGCACAGCTCCAGGCCTGGCTGACTTGACAGTGCACAAGCCCAAAGAGGTCGAGGGCCACCAGCATCCCAGGCCAAAAATTGCTCCAGGCTGCACTGAACTCAATGACCCCTTGGGCTCAGGGATAGACAGCAGGCCTGTCACATTGTGTGGCACTATCTTGGAGGACCAGCTGATTAATATATCCACATCCCTGATTGGCACATCCGTGGGAAACCAACTCCTTGGTAATGCAAATTTCCCCAGTGTCAGTCTGGAAGAAGCAGCAACAGAATCTGGCAGCTGACACCAGAGTCATTGACGATCTGCTACTAATGACAGTTCCTCCAAAAGGATCTCCCTGAAGGAGATGGCATAGTTTCTCAAGACGAAACATTAGCTCCGAGGCACATCTTATCCACAATCCCTAGCTGTGTCCAA
Source organism: Mustelus asterias (assembly GCF_964213995.1). Classification (NCBI taxonomy): domain Eukaryota; kingdom Metazoa; phylum Chordata; class Chondrichthyes; order Carcharhiniformes; family Triakidae; genus Mustelus; species Mustelus asterias. Next base: position 36,188,451 of record NC_135821.1, read on the forward strand.
TATGGTATACTGGCTGCACTCCTTAACAGTGAGCTCAGTGCTGGGGTACGGTGTCCAATCCGGACACAAACAGTTCAGGAAATGCCCATCGCTATCACGGAGCAGAACAATCATGCAGACAACAGCAAGCAGTGTGAGTGAGACACAATGAGCATTTTATTGCTCAGCCAGTTGAATTCAAGAGTCAATCACATAGCCTAGGCTACTAAATGGGAGCCATACTCACACAAAACCTGACCAGAGTGATGGGACCTGAGTGAAAAACTGAGTGTCTTTCGCTCCAGCAGCACATTCCCTCTGATTCACCTGCCACGTAACAACCTAACCACTGCAAGCACTGGGGAGCTCCCCAGCACTTGTCCCACAACAGAGAATGGCAGCCAAGGTCCTCTCAGGCAACAGGACGTGTGAGTCAGCAGGCCACAGCAAGCTCAGCTGTGGATCCTGAGGAGACAAACTGGGAGGGTGAGGAAGATGAAGAAACTGTCGGCACTTAGTGGGCACGGGTGAATATAGGCAATTGCAGTAAGATCACCGTTTGGTTCTGAATGTTTGCCAATAAATTTCATTGTGTTCACCCACAGAGCCTTCACTCTGTCTGTTCATGCCACCAAGCTTGGGGGAACCACCACGCTCACCCAGTGCCTCACCCCTGTGGAGTGCGAGAATGGCACTGCGATGTCCCTCCCACCCTCTCACCAGCCCCCACCAAGGAAGGGCTCTCCCTCAGCTGAAACATGGACAGGAAGCCAGGAAGGAGGAGACAGGAAGTGCTGCCTGCATACCAGCCTTCACAACCCCATTGAAGCAAGGGGCGCCCCGACATGAAGGGAAAGCGAGGCCTACAAGTGACCTCTCCTGAGCCCTCTCCCGAAATGGCAATTCTGGGACCCCCTATTCCCGGCCCGAGCTGAACTTATCCGTGTCCATGAGTCCCCTCCAGTGCGTCCCAGCAGTGAACACTGTGAAGGGTGCTGGCTGCCTGAGTGCCCACCTCCCAAAGCCCCCTCAGAGGTGAAGGTGCCAGGTTCACGCTTCTGTACACCTGTTGTAAATGGCACTGGCATGACGTCACACCAGTGCCGGCTCAATACCTGGTGAGGGGGAACTTCCCAGACAGAGTGCTCAAGAATGACACGCTGATGCATTAAAATGAGCTTCCTGGTGTTCCACGGCGTGTTTCACGACACTCCATCGGCAAATTGCGGGGAAGATCGGAACTCGGAAACTCGCTGGTGCGAATCGCGCCCTCTGGATTTTTAACCCTTGCCGCCATTCCCGCAGACGGAAAGTGCGGGCTCAAAATCACCTCAGAGAGTGGGAATGAGATCGGAGCACAGATTTTTCACAGAGTCCTTGAGCGTGCAGCTCCGTGCTGGGGAGGCAGGGTCACAGAATTACTCCAGTGGTTCATCTTCATTAGGGATATGGCAGTGAATTTATATTCTTTCATGGATGTGAGTGTCTTTGGCAGGGCCAGCATTTCTTGCTCATCCCTGATGCGCGACAATTAAGCACGTGGAACCAAGGCTTCGATATTGAAGGCTTTTATTGTGTAACAATGGAACTACTAACACGAATACACCAGTTCAGACTGAAGGGGTCCTGCCGGAGCAGAGGGTCTTATACCTCGCCACCGGAGGCGGGGCCCCACTGGGATGTGCCATGATAACACTTATAACAGGTAAACACCCTAACCCAACAACATTGTACAACCCCCACAGTAACAACACCCTAGCCCAACAGTAACATAATAACAACCCCCAGTGGTAACCAACGATGGTTCACCACATTCACCCCTCCTTTAAAAACAAAAGGTGGCGGGGTGCAAGAAAAAAAACAGGTCATATATACAGAATTTACAAGTCCAGACGGTCTGGAGGACCGCACCGACGCTGTGATCTCCTCAACACCGGTTGCGAAACCGGAGCAGGTGCTTGCGGTGGCGTTCTCTCCAAAACAACGTCCGGCTGTCCCCTCAAGGACTCCTGGGCCGGTTGGCCCTGGTGAGGCGATGGTGCAGGGGATCCTGGAACCTTTGGTGGTGGCGCCGATCTCCGAGTCTCAGGCAAGCTGTACATGGGAGTAAAACTGTTATGCACTGGTCCCGGTGCTGACCGCGCCACGTCTGGGGAAGCAATGAGGAGTAGTGGATTCGTGACTGGGGGAATAGGAGCGACAGGAGTTGCTACGTCCCCTGCGGGCGCCAGGTCTCTAATGGAGACAGTGTCCTCTCGCCCGTCAGGATATGCCACATAGGCATACTGAGGGTTGGCGTGGAGGAGTTGGACCGGTTCGACCAAGGGGTCGGACCTGTGAGCCCTCACATGTCGCCGCAGAAGGACGGGTCCTGGGTACGTCAACCAGGCTGGCAATGAGATCCCCGAGGACGACTTCCGAGGGAATGAGAACATCCTCTCGTGGGGAGTAGCATTGGTTGCCGTACACAGGAGGGAGCGGATAGAATGGAGCGCATTTGGAAGGACCTCCTGCCAACGGGAGACTGGAAGGCCCCTGGATTTCAGTGCCAGTAGGACAGCCTTCCAGACTGTAGCATTCTCCCTTTCCACCTGTCCGTTACCCCTAGGGTTGTAGCTCATGGTTCTACTAGAGGCAATCCCAAATGAGAGCAGGAATTGCCTCAAGTCGTTGCTCATGAACGACGAGCCCCTGTCGCTATGAATGTAGCAGGGGTACCCGAACAGGGTAAAAAACTCACTGAATGCCTTGATGACGGTGGCAGTAGACGTGTCGGCACAGGGGACAACAAACGGGAACCGGGAGTACTCGTCTATTATGTTGAGGAAATAGACATTCCGGTCCGTTGAGGGAAGGGGGCCCTTAAAATCCACACTCAGCCTCTCAAAAGGGCGAGTGGCCTTGACCAATTGTGCCCGGTCTGGTCGATAAAAGTGTGGTTTGCATTCTGCGCAAATCCGACAGCTTCTCGTCACTGACCTGACATCCTCCACCGAGTAGGGCAGGTTGCGGGCTTTGACGAAATGGTAGAGTCTGGTGACTCCAGGATGACACAGATCATTGTGGAGAGCCTTCAAGCGGTCCTCCTGCATGATGGCGCATGTTCCGCGCGAGAGGGCATCCGAGGGCTCATTGAGCTTCCCTGGACGATACAGAGCTCAATTCTCCACCGCAAGATCTTATCGTTCTTGATCTTGCCCCTCTGCGTGTTGCTGAACATAAACGCCACGGATCGTTGATCCGTGATCAGGGTGAACCGCTTCCCTGCCAGGTAATGGCGCCAGTGTCTGACTGCCTCCACAATGGCCTGAGCCTCCTTCTCCACCGCTGAGTGCCGAATTTCGGGGCCTTGAAGGGTGCGGGAAAAGAACGCGACGGGCCTGCCTGCCTGGTTTAGTGTGGCGGCTAGGGCGAAATCAGATGCATCACTCTCCACCTGGAAAGGGATGGATTCATCCACCGCGTGCATCGTGGCTTTCGAGATGTCGCTTTTCAAAGCCTTGAAGGCCAATTGGGCCTCCGGCGTAAGTGGGAAGGTCGTGGACTTGATGAGCGGACGAGCTTTGTCCGCGTAGTTGGGGACCCACTGTGCATAGTACGAAAAGAACCCGAGGCATCTCCTCAGTGCTTTCGTGCTAGCGGGCAAGGGAAGTTCAGTAAGTGGGCGCATACGGTCTGGATCAGGGCCAATGACCCCGTTTTCCACCACGTATCCGAGGATGGCTAACCTGCGCGTACGGAATACGCACTTCTCCCTGTTATAGGTCAGGTTCAGGCGAGATGCGGTGCGCAGAAAGTGTTGGAGATTCGTGTCGTGGTCCTGCTGGTCATGGCCGCAGATGGTGACGTTATCCAGGTACGGGAAGGTAGCCCGCAACCCGTTCTGGTCCACCATTCGGTCCATAGCACGCTGGAAGACCGAGACCCCATTGGTGACACCAAATGGAACCCTGAGGAATTGGTATAGACGACCATCCGCCTCAAAAGCCGTATATTGTCGGTCCTCTGGGCGGATGGGGAGTTGATGGTAGGCGGACTTAAGGTCTATGGTAGAGAACACTCGGTACTGCGCAATCTGATTGACCATATCAGAAATGCGCGGGAGAGGATACGCATCCAGCTGCGTATAACGATTAATGGTCTGACTATAGTCGATGACCATCCGAGGTTTGTTCCCGCTTTTGACTACCATGACCTGCGCTCTCCACGGACTAGCACTGGCCTGTATGATCCCTTCCTTGAGGAGCCGCTGAACCTCAGATCTAATAAAGATCCAGTCCTCAGCGCTGTAACGCCTACTTTTAGTAGCGATGGGCTTGCAGCCAGGTACCAGATTCTTAAAGAGGGACGGTGTAGTGATTTTCAGAGTGGAAAGATTGCATGCGGGGCGCTTTGGGCAATTTGGAGGCTGCGGCTGATTCCCTACTGCCAGTGAAGGGAGTGGCCCACCGTACTGTAGGATCACACTCTTCATGTGGACCATAAAATTTAGTCCGAGGAGAATTGGCGCACAAAGGTGAGGTAACACAAGGAGCCTGTATTGCTCGTAAATTGTGCCCTGTACCTCAAGAGTTACCATACATCGTCCTTGGATCGGTACAGACCGGGACCGTGATGCCATGGAAATTGTCTGCTTGGCAGGGAGAACCCGGAGTCCACACCTTTTAGCAGTTTCAGGGTGTATGAAACTTTCGATGCTCCCACTGTCAAACAGACAATTCACAGTTCGACCATTTACCTTTATATCCATCATGGAATTCTCAAGCCTGTGGTGCTTAGTCTGGTCCAGGGAGATCGACGCCACCGTTGGCCCCTGGGCGTCACTGCATGCCGCCGATGTTGATGCTGAGGACCCCTGCTGGTCGCTCCTAGTCGTCGTGGACCATGACGGCCGCCCCCATGAATCGCACGTGGGCGAGGGCGCCAAACGCAGCGACTCCTGGTGGTCTTCCTCCTCCTCCGTCAGCCACGATGGTGCCGTCCTGGGTTCGCACGTGGTCGGACCTCGTGGGTACTGCAACGCCGAAGGAGATTGTCTCCGTTCTGGAGGGTTACAAGCTGCACGGCCGTTTTTAGACTTTGACCTGCAAACTTTGCCGTAGTGGCCTTTTTTACCGCACTGGCTGCAGATTGCCGTTCTTGCCGGACACTGTTGCCATGGATGCTTGGCCCCACCACAAAAATAGCATCACTGGCCACCTGGAGCTGCCGCCGTCGTCGGATCGATCTGGGAGTGCGGGTTAGCGGGGCGAGGAGGGAGCTGAGCTTGCTCCTGCCACGTTGACTGCACGTGGTCCTCGGGGTACAGCGCCAAGCTCTTCGACGCCGCTTCCAGCATCCCAGCCATCTCCATTGCTTGGGTCAAGTCGAGGTTCCCCTTTTCCAGCAATTTAAGCCTGATGTACAAGGACCCTACCCCTGCTACGAACGCGTCTCGGGCGAGGTCGTACATATATTGTTCGGCTGATACGTCTTTACAATCGCAACCCCTGGCAAGCTGCAGGAGCTCATTGGCGTAGTCCTCCATGGTTTCGCCCGACTGCCGACGTCGTGTAGCGAGGAGGTAACGAGCGTGTATCTCGTTGGGTGGTTTCGTGTATCGTTTCTTCAGGAGCTCGACGGCCCTCGGGTAAGTGGGAGCCGCACGAATGGCGAGATAAATCGTGTCGCTTACCCTTGCGTGGAGGACCTGGAGTTTATCACTGTCTGTAGTGATAGCTACAGAGGCTGCCAGGTAGTCCTCGAAACACTTCCACCAGTGGTCGAATGTGTTAGCGGCACCGACCGCACGTGGGTCCAGTGCCAGACGATCTGGTTTTAAGATCTGTTCCATACTCTTTTTTGTACAGCTGAGAGTTTTCTGTTACACAATAAAATTGATGCGCGACAATTAAGCACGTGGAACCAAGGCTTCGATATTGAAGGCTTTTATTGTGTAACAATGGAACTACTAACACGAATACACCAGTTCAGACTGAAGGGGTCCTGCCGGAGCAGAGGGTCTTATACCTCGCCACCGGAGGCGGGGCCCCACTGGGATGTGCCATGATAACACTTATAACAGGTAAACACCCTAACCCAACAACATTGTACAACCCCCACAGTAACAACACCCTAGCCCAACAGTAACATAATAACAACCCCCAGTGGTAACCAACGATGGTTCACCACAATCCCTAATTGCCTTTGAGAAGGGATGGTGAGCTGCCTTCTTGAACCACTGCAGTCCATAAGGTGTAGGTACGCCCACCGTGCTGTTAGGGAGGGAGTTCCAGAATGTTGACCCAGCGACAGTGAAGGAACTGTGATATATTTCCAATTCAAGGTGGAGTGTGGCTTGGAGTGGAACTTGCAAACGTTGGTATTCCCATATATTGTACAGACACCATGATAATAGACAAGGCACCCAAAGGTTAAGAGTTCAAACCCTATCATGGCAATTCATTAAGTTAAGTTCAAGAAATGAAGTCTGCCTAATTCCATCTGCACTCCACCTTCAGGTGCTGAAACCCTCCACCCTGCTTTTCTTACCTCCAGACTCACTCTCTCAATGCCTTCCTGCTGGCCGCTCAGCTTACAGCTTCCATTAGTTTTAGCTCATCACAAACCCTAGGAGCCCTTGGGGCAACGTGACAGTGTCCCTACCTCCAGACCAGAAGGACTGGGTTCAAGTCCAACACCAAGACTTGTTGGCCACAGAACGAGAGTTCATGATATGGTTCAATGGGCTGATAAGCAGTTCAATGTAGCTATTCGGTTACTCTCCACAATCACTGGCATTCTACACAACACTCAGTGCAGGCAGCAACATCCATCCTTCACAGGGTTAATGAAACATACTTGGCTTCTTCCAGACATTAACCTGTTGAGAAGGTGATCCTGTTTTGAGCTGATTTCGGAGGGAAGGTGTCTGCATTCAGATACATCTCTAAACAAACATTTCAAAATTAAAAACTGAAAACAAAAAGTTCCATGGGGGGTGGGGGGGTGGAGGGGTGGGGGAGTGGGATTGGGGGTGGGGGAGCATTTTAATTACACAGCAGAGCAGCTGAAACTGGCAAGGGTCTGTTCGCAATGTACTAACAAGTCAATCAGGGTCAGGTCTTTCTAATCAATTACTGGACTGTCTGGTGTTCCTTTCCCAAAGGAAATTCATTCCCTGAGACACAGAAAACTGGGAAGAATCATTCCAAACCCAAAAGATGCTCCGTAGGTTTTGAGGAGAAGGTTGACAAGAAACATCCCACTTAATCTTTCCACTGAGTGTTACTTTCACATTAATTCACAGGATGTGGGCTTCACTGGCAAGGCCAGAATTCATTGCCCATCCCTAATTGCCCCTGAGAAGATAGTGGCAAGCTGCCCTCTTGAACTGCCGCAGTCTCTGAAGTTTAGGTACACCCACAGTGCTGTTAGGGAGAGAATTCCAGGATTTTGACCCAGCAACAGTGAAGGAATGGCAATATATTTCCAAGTCAGGATGGTGAGTGACTTGGAGGGGAACCTCCAGGTGGTGCTATTCCCATGTGTCCAATCCCTTTGTCCTTCTAGCTGATAGTGGTCATGGAGTTGGAAACTGCTGCCAAAGGAACTTTGGTAAGTTCCTGCAGTGTATCCTGTAGATGGTACACAATGCTGCCACTGTGCTTTGTTGTAACTGTCCGTGCGGAGTTGGCACGTTTTCCCTGTGTCTGTGTGTGTTTCCTTCGGGTGTTCTGGTTTCCTCCCACAATCTGAAACATGTGCTGGTTAGGTGCATTGGCCATGCTAAAGTTTCCCTCAGTGAACTCGAATAGGCACCGGAGTGTGGCAACTGGGGAATTTTCACAGTAACTTCATTGCAGTGTTAATGTAAGCCTAGTTGTGACACTAATAAATAAACTTTAAAAACTTGATGGAGGGAGTGAATGTTTGTTTTTGGGTTGCCAATTGGGCTGCTTTCTCCTGGATAGTGTCGAACTTCTTGTGTGTTGGGGGTTAGAGTTGCACTCATCCAGACAACTGGAGAGTATTCCATCACACACCTGACTTACGCCTTGAAGATGGTGGATAGGCTTGGAGAATCAGGAGGTGAGTTACTCACTGCAGTATTCCTAGCCTCTGACCTGCTCATGTAGTTCAGTTTCTGGTCAGTGATAACTCCCAGGGTGCCGATATTAGGGGATTTCACTGGTGATGGTAACACTATTGAATGTCAAGTGGTGCTGGTTAGATCCTCTCTTGTTGGAGATGGTCACTGCCTGGCACTTGCGTGGTTTGTATATTATTTGCCACTTGTCAGCTCAAGCCTGGAAATTGTCCAGGTCTTGCTGCATTTGGACGTGGGCTGCCTCAAGTATCTGAGGAGTTGTGAATGGCGCTGAACATTGTGCAATCATCAGCGAACATCCCCACTTCTGAACTTATGACAGAGGAAAGGTCATTGATGAAGCGGCTGGAGATGGTTGGGCCTAGGACACTACCTTGAGGAACCCCTGCAGAGATGTTCTGAGCTGAGGTGACTGACCCTCCACACCCACACCCATCTTCCTTTGTGCCAGGTTTTACTCCGACCAGCGGAGAATTTTCCCCTGATTCCCAGTGACTCCAGTTTTGCTAGGGCTCCTTGATGTCACACTCAGTCAAATGCTGCCTGGAATTCACTGCCCGAGTTGGTGGTGGAGGCAGAGACTCTAAACTCTTTTTAAAAGTACCTGGATCTGCACCTTAAGTGCTGTAAGCTACAGGGCTATGGGCCAGGTGCAGCGAGGTGGAATTAGGAAATCTGGGTGTCCTCGGGCTGGTATGGACAAGATGGGCTGAATGGCCTCCTTCTATGCCGGAGTGTGGAGACTAGAGGTGGGATTTTATAGCCTCCCTCTGACCCAGACATGATTTTATGGTGGGACAGACAGTGCCTCAGACGAGAAGCTCACCCTTGCCCCAATTAAGGCTGTTAAATGGCTACTTAATGGCTATTTTTCCCACCAAGCCTCAGTTTTCAGGCCAGAAGATGATGAACTCCCATCTGCAGAAGAAAACCCTTTAGTCTCCAAGCCATATTCCCTATGGGCTGAGAATACTGAGCAAGATTGAATCTCCCGGAACTGTGACTTGGGAACAGGGAAGAGTGAGATTGAGTAGGTCCTTTGGAGGATGCCAAGAGAGACACAGAATGAAACTGTAAACTTAACCAAGAGGAAGTTAAGCCTGAGACAGCAGCAGCGGAGTAGGAAGATTGAAGAGTAAGGGATTTGGGAAGGCAGAGTAACTGAGAGAGGAGAACAGAATTTAACAAATGAATATAAGAGAGAGGGCTCCAGAAGCAGCAAAAAGAAGGAAGTAAATAATGAAAGTAAAAATGGAAATGATGGACTCAGAACAGCATCGAAATCACATGCAAATTGACCCAGTAAAGATTCAAGTCACACAGGCTGGTTACATAATTAGGATGCATATATCCTGGTAGTGACTGGAGACGAGAGATGATCCAACAGGAAAGTCCAGAGTTAAAGGGCTATTGGGCTAAAGTTGATCTGGGAGGTGGAACTTCAGCAAAACACCATCCAAGTTCATAAACAAGTACAACAGGCAAGTGAAGTCCAGAAGCTCTTTGAAAGGTTGACTACCAGAGAATGCACTGATGGAAGAATTCCCATTAGAATAAAGAGCCAGGAAGCAGACAGAGGTCAAAGAGATGACAGCATGATATAAATGCTAGTTTTTGTTGGTGTTGCTACCTGCCGCTGTGACAGAAATCATACAAGAGTGTCTGGATGGGCACAGATACAAGAATAGTTCATGGCAGTGAAGGTATTCACTGCTCCACTCCTGATGGAAGCAGCTGCCTATCTTTTTATCAGAGCTTCCATAGCTTTCAATTAGCCTGTAGGGGCACATAGCTTCCTGAGGCATTGACAGCCAGAGAAATCTAAATAAGGCTATTGCTCTGTAAACACTGTGAAACGTATTGGAAATGAGTGCCTTCTATACATCTCCTGTGTAGCCTCCTCTTCAATCTCTTCACTCTGCAGAAAGTCCCATTTGGAATTCCATATCACCTGTCCAAGAATGTATCTCTGAAACACAACCTGCCAGGAAGAGTGTTTGGAGAATTCCAGAGCACAAACTGTCTGAGAGTCGCTGTGCAGGCAAAGTTCCTTGGAACCATAGTCAAGGAATCCACAAAGGCCTCATTTGCACATTATTCAGGGAAATTGCCACTCACAGCACCAAATATTGATTGGTGACGTCCTCAGAGATCAGGTTGTGGTAGAAGGTGGACAAAATGAGAGGTGAACATAGGCTGTGCCTGCCCACTGCCACTTAGTTAAAGTTTAAAGTTTATTTATCCTTAGGTTTACATTAACACTGCAATGAAGTTACTGTGAAAATCCCCTAGTCGCCACACTCCGGCGCCTGTTCAGGGACACTGAGGGAGAATTTAGCATGGCCAATGCACCTAACCAGCATGTTTTCAGATAATGGGAATAAACCGGAGCACGTGGAGGAAACCCACGCAGGCACGGGGAGAATGTGCAGACACGGGGAGAAGGTGGAGACTCCTCACAGACAGTCGCCCAAGACCGGAATTGAACCCGGGTCCCTGGTGCTGTGAGGCAGCCGTGCCAACAATTGTGTCACCGTGCCCAGGTGTCAGCAATATCAACTAGCAATCTTCCAGGAAATGGTTTGACATCCATTTCTCTTTAAGGTAGGGCTGCATCAGTAATCCAAACTGTCCCACCTTACCAAAGTCTCGGCATGAATCTGAGTACAAAGAACAAAGAACAAAGAACAATACAGCACAGGAACAGGCCCTTCGGCCCTCCAAGCCCGCGCCGCTCCCCGGTCCAGGATTGAATCCTGAATCCAGGATCCCCGCCCAATTTTCCAGCCTATCTACATACCAATATCCTATCCACCGAGCTGTCCCTCACAGCTACGATGCTTTGTTCATTACAACCTATTAACTCACCCCCACCCCCCTATTCCAGACCATGTGATCCCCAGGGAGAGGCGAAAACCCAGAGTGAAAAACCCCAGGGCCAATATGGGGAAAAAAAAAATCTGGGAAATTCCTCTCCGACCCCCTGAGGCGATCGAAACGAGTCCAGGAGATCACAATGGCCCTGATCGGAAAATGCTTCCCAACCCTAGTCATTTCCACTTCCATGAACACCATATGAATTCCCTGCCCCCGAGACAGGTTCCCAACTATCCGCAGTCTCGCTCTGTACTGGCACCAGCAAGATGATCATAGAATGAAGCCTTGAAACGAGAAACAAGGAACAATTAGCCCACGCCGCTCCCTGGTCCAAACTAGACCACTCTTTTGTATCCCTCCATTCCCACTCCGGTCATATAGCTGTCTAGATAAGTCTTAAACGTTCCCAGTGTGTCCGCCTCCACCACCTTGCCCGGCAACACATTCCAGGCCCCCACGACCCTCTGTGTGAAATATGTCCTTCTGATATCTGTGTTAAACCTCCCCCCCTTCAAAGAACAAAGAACAAAGAACAGTACAGCACAGGAAACAGGCCTTCGGCCCTCCAAGCCTGTGCCGCTCCTTGGTCCAACTAGACCAATCGTTTGTATCCCTCCATTCCCAGGCTGCTCATGTGACTATCCAGGTAAGTCTTAAACGATGTCAGCGTGCCTGCCTCCACCACCCTACTTGGCAGCGCATTCCAGGCCCCCACCACCCTCTGTGTAAAAAACGTCCCTCTGATGTCTGAGTTATACTTCGCCCCTCTCAGCTTGAGCCCGTGACCCCTCGTGATCGTCACCTCCGACCTGGGAAAAAGCTTCCCACTGTTCACCCTATCTATACCCTTCATAATCTCGTATACCTCTATTAGATCTCCCCTCATTCTCCGTCTTTCCAAGGAGAACAACCCCAGTCTACCCAATCTCTCCTCATAGCTAAGACCTTCCATACCAGGCAACATCCTGGTAAACCTTCTCTGCACTCTCTCCAATGCCTCCACGTCCTTCTGGTAGTGCGGCGACCAGAACTGGACGCAGTACTCCAAATGCGGCCTAACCAGCGTTCTATACAGCTGCATCATCAGACTCCAGCTTTTATACTCTATACCCCGTCCTATAAAGGCAAGCATACCATATGCCTTCTTCACCACCTTCTCCACCTGTGTTGCCACCTTCAAGGATTTGTGGACTTGCACACCTAGGTCCCTCTGTGTTTCTATACTCCTGATGACTCTGCCATTTATTGCATAACTCCTCCCTACATTATTTCTTCCAAAATGCATCACTTCGCATTTATCCGGATTAAATTCCATCTGCCACCTCTCCGCCCAATTTTCCAGCCTATCTATATCCTGCTGTATTGCCCGACAATGCTCTTCGCTATCCGCAATTCCAGCCATCTTTGTGTCATCCGCAAACTTGCTGATTACACCAGTTACACCTTCTTCCAAATCATTTATATATATCACAAATAGCAGAGGTCCCAGTACAGAGCCCTGCGGAACACCACTGGTCACAGACCTCCAGCCGGAAAAAGACCCTTCGACCACTACCCTCTGTCTCCTATGGCCAAGCCAGTTCTCCACCCATCGAGCCACTTCTCCTTGTATCCCATGAGCCTTAACCTTCTTAACCAACCTGCCATGTGGGACTTTGTCAAATGCCTTACTGAAATCCATATAGACGACATCCACGGCCCTTCCTTCATCAACCGTTTTTGTCACTTCCTCAAAAAACTCCACCAAATTTGTAAGGCACGACCTCCCTCTTACAAAACCATGCTGTCTGTCACTAATGAGATTGTTCCGTTCTAAATGCACATACATCCTGTCTCTAAGAATCCTCTCCAACAACTTCCCTACCACGGACGTCAAGCTCACCGGCCTATAATTTCCTGGGTTATCCCTGCTACCCTTCTTAAACAACGGGACCACATTCGCTATCCTCCAATCCTCAGGGACCTCACCCGTGTCCAAAGAAGCGACAAAGATTTCCGTCAGAGGCCCAGCAATTTCCTCTCTCGTCTCCCTGAGCAGTCGAGGATAGATGCCATCAGGCCCTGGGGCTTTGTCAGTTTTAATGTTCCCTAAAAAACCTAACACTTCCTCTCTCGTAATGGAGATTTTCTCTAACGGGTCAACACCTCCCTCCGAGACACTCCCGGTTAACACGCCCCTCTCCTTCGTGAATACCGATGCAAAGTATTCATTTAGGATCTCCCCTATTCCCTTGGGTTCTAAGCATAATTCCCCTCCTTTGTCCCTGAGAGGTCCGATTTTCTCCCTGACAACTCTTTTGTTCCTAACGTATGAATAGAATGCCTTAGGATTCTCCTTAATCCTGCCTGCCAAGAACATCTCGTGCCCTCTTTTTGCCCTTCTAACTCCCCGTTTGAGATCTTTCCTACTCTCTCTGTATTCCTCCAGAGCTCCATCTGTTTTCAGTTGCCTGGACTTAACGTACGCCTCCCTTTTCATTTTAATCAGATCCTCAATTTCCCTGGTTATCCACGGCTCTCGAATCCTACCTTTCCTATCTTTCCTTTTTACAGGCACATGCTTATCCTGCAGCCTTATCAATAGTTCCTTAAAAGACTCCCACATGCCAGACGCAGACTTACCCTCGAACATCCTCTCCCAATCAACATCCACCAATTCCTGCCTAATCCGGCTATAGTCAGCCTTCCCCCAATTTAGCACCCTGCCCGTAGGACAGCACTCATCCTTGTCCATTACTATCCTAAAGTTAACAGAGTTGTGGTCACTATTTGCCACATGTTCCCCTACCGAAACTTTGACGACCTGACCGGGCTCATTTCCCAGAACTAGGTCCAGTATAGCCCCCTCTCTAGTCGGGCTATCTACATACTGTTCCAAAGAACCTTCCAGTACGCATTTTACAAATTCCTCCCCGTCCGGGAGAGTAGTAGCTGCTCTCAGGAAAATGATACTGCGTGCCGATAGATTATGTGTGCATTTAATGGTGAACTATTTTCAAATCGTACTTTTTTAAACAAACATTGTTTCTTTGACCTGTTAGGTTTAAGGCTCATTAAATATATATTTGGTGAGGTTCCAGGACTTTAGAGCTTCAGAAGTAATTAATCTTCTGAACTCAATATAAATAGAATCGCATTAATTTTGCAAAAACTCTCAAGGTTCAGACAGGCCCCAGGTAGAGAAGATTCCCTTCTGTTCACTTGTTTCTCCATCTGGTAGTTTCACAAAGTCTCCTCTGGCATGACAAACGAGGCCAGATTATGAGAAATGGCATGAAAGCTGCTGATAGTTTGATTCAGGCATATCGGAACAGCAGTGAGCCAATTCACCTCTCAAACTTGTCTCACTGTTCAATTAAATCATTGCTAATCCATCCTGTAAACCTATCCCCCAGCTCGTTTCCATAGCCCTTCATACCCTCACACTCGCAGCTTGGAAACTTACGATTAGTCCCCAGCCTCAACATTTGGATTTTCAGATTATCATGGAATCATTGAATCTCTACAGTATGAAGGAGGCCATTCGACCCATCGAGACTGCACTGACAACAATCCCACCCAGGCCCTTACCCCGTAACCCTACATATTTACCCTGGAAAACCCTCTGACGCTAAGGGGCAATTTAGCATGGTCAATCCGCCTAACCCGCACATCTTTGGACTGCGGGAGGAAACCGGAGCACCCGGAGGAAACCCACACAGACACGGGGAGAATGTGCAAACTCCACACAGATAGTGACCCAAGGCTGGAACTGAACTCTGATTATCACCCTGATTACATTAGCAATAATTTTAAGACAATGTCCCTTTGTTCCGGATTCCCCCACCAGTGGAAATGGTTTCCTTCAATCTACTCACTGATCTCTTTCAATCAGTTTAACCTGGGCGGCACGGTAGCATAGTGGTTAGCATTGCTGCTTCACAGCTCCAGGGACCTGGGTTCGATACTCGGGTCACTGTCTGTGCGGAGTTTGCACATTCTCCCTGTGTCTGCGTGGGTTTCCTCCGGGTGCTCCGGTTTCCTCTCACAGTCCAAAGATGTGTGGGTTAGGTTGATTGGCCAAGCTAAATTGCCCCTTAGTGTCCTGGGATGCAGGGATTAGTGGGTAAATGAGGGTTAGAGGGATTAGCAGGTAAATATATGGGGATAGGGCCTGGGTGGGATTGTTGTCGGTGCAGACTCGATGGGCTGAATGGCCTCTTTCTGCACTGTAGGGGTTCTATGGTTCAAACCACCTGTTTTGACCATCTCTTAATCTTTTATGCAACCTAACATCATAATCTAAGCCTTTAAGCCACAGTATCATTCAGGTGGAACTGTGCTGCACCCTTTCTGAGGTCAAAATATCTTTGCTGAGATGGGGGGGGCCCAAAACTGCAGCTAGTGGGTCAATAGAGTCAATGGGTGGGATTTTCCAGCAGCGCTCGCCCCAAGATGGGTCAGCGCGGCTGGCACAGTGGTTGGCACTGCTCCCTCACAGTGCCAGGGACCCGGGTCCAATTCCAGCCTCGGGTCACTGTCTGTGTGGAGTTTGCACGTTCTCCCCGTGTCTGCGTGGGTTTCCTCCGGGTGCTCTGATTTCCTCCCGCAGTCCAAAGATGTGCGGGTTAGGTGGATTGACCATGCTAAAATTGACCCTAGTGTCAGGGGGATTAGCAGGGAAAATCTGAGGGGTTGTGGGGATAGGGCCTGGGTGGGACTGTGGTCGGTGCAGACTCAATGGACCGAATAGCCTTCTTCCGCATTGGAGGGATTTCATGATTTTATGAATAGCGGAAAATCCTACCCGAGGTCAATGGGCCTTTGCTTGGTCCGTGTCCCGCCCGTTCCGATTCCAACAAGTATGTGGCTCTCCAACACTCGCTGCTCACTTCACTTCTGGTTCTTGACAAATGTGGTGTTGTAGTGAAGCTGCAGAGAAGTGGGTCTTTGAGAAGTGCGTTTGTGGAGGGGATCGAGGGTGAACCCCTCATTTCCCTGTTCCCAAAGAGGACAGAAGGTTCGGGTAGTTCCATTCACCTTGTCAGGAGTCTGTCGATATGATGGACTGCAGCCTTGTGGACTGCTACTAAATTTAAACACTTTCACACCTAATCTGTAATCTTCATATTGATTGGATGTTAGTCTATTCCTGCAGGTGTTTTTGTGTTGTTCGCTCTTCTGCATTCTCATTAAGTAGTTTGATCTTGTTCTGCCAGTGTAACTGTGAGTCAATGCAATGACTAATGCACTCACCATCACTACATCTATCATCGAAACTGCTTCTGCTGAAAAAAGAGGTTTGAAGACCGGTTGAGATAAGCAGGAAAATTGCTTTAGGTTCTAGAGAAACAGTGGTGGCACCCGGGATAGACAGAGACACAGAGCTTGAGCAATGACAGGAACTGGAGCATCGTAATGTCCTAACTGTCTTCGGGGTTGTGGGTTTTACACACAAAAAAAATGACTTGGTTTGTACATGTAGATTCAAGCTACCACACAACAGGTTTTATTGGAAGAGATGTTCTCTGCTCTGCACAGAGTACAAAACAGCAGCCTGTGGCAACACCCTAATGATATCATAATCAAATCATATGATCAGCTCTTAAAGCAACCTGCAACCCTTTTAAATATATAACAAGCACAAAGTGATAACTCTGGGGCCAGTCCGACACTATGGTGTTTCCTCGGAAGTGGACACCTTTTTTGTACAGGAAGAGAAGAGCATTAGAAACAGGAACAGACTATTCAGGAGCTTGGGGCTGTTACACAATTCAGTTAGATCAGTGCTAATATGTACCTCATCGATGAAGACGAACATCTCGCCAAGGCCATCCCCACACCCCCACTACTTACCTTCAAACAACTGTGCAACCTCAAACAGACCATTGTCCGCAGCAAGCTACCCAGCCATCAGGCGAACAGGACCACGACACCTTACGACCCCGCCACAGCAACCTCTGCGAGACGTGCCAGATCATCGACACGGATGCCATCATCCCATATGAGAACACCATCCACCAGGTATACGGTACATACTCTTGCGACTCAGCCAATGTTGTCTACCTGATACACTGCAGGAAAGGATGTCCCGAGGCATGGTACATTGGGTAGACCATGCATACTCTACGACAACGGATGAATGAACACCGCTCGACAATCACCAGGCAAGAGTGTTCTCTTCCTGTTGGGGAACATTTCAACAGTCACGGGCTTTCAGTTTCCGATCTTCGGGTAAACGTTCTCCAAGGCGGCCTTCACGACACACGACAACGCAGAATCGCCGAGCAGAAACTGATAGCCAAGTTCTGTACACATGAGGACAGCCTTAACCGGGATCTTGGGTTCATGTCACACTATCTGTAACCCCCACAATTTGCCTGGGCTTGCAAAATCTTACTAACTGTCCTGGCTTGAGACAATTCACACCTCTTTAACCTGTGCTTAACCCTCTCTCCACTCGTATTGTCTGCACCTGTAAAGACTTGATTACCTGTTAAGACTCACATTCCAACCATTATCTTGCAATTGAGTCTGTGTCTATATATACCCAATTCTCCAGTCACCTGATGAAGGAGCAGCGCTCCAAAAACTCGCGCTACCAAATAAACCTGTTGGACTTTAACCTGGTGTTGTGAGACTTCTTATGTGGCCACCCCAGTCCAACACCGGCATCTCCACAACACAGATTCATCAATGAGCCTCTGTAGTATTTTGCTTTTAGATTAATCTCATCATCCTCTACCCCAGAGGGTTGTGGTTGCTCCATCGTTGAATACATTTAAGGCTGGGATAGATGTTTGGTCTCTCAGGGAATCAAGGGATTTGGGAGCAAGCAGGAAAATGGGGTTGAAGCTGAAGATCTGCCATGATCATACTAAATGGCGGAGCAGGCTTAGTGGGCCATGTGGTAGGGGTGGCACACTGGCACAGTGGTTAGCACTGCTGCCTCACAGCACCAGGCACCAGGGTTCGATTCCAGCCTTGGGTGACTGTCTGTGTGGAGTTTGCACATTCTCCCCATGTCTGCGTGGGTTTCCTCCGGGTGCTCCGGTTTCCTCCCACAGCCCAAAGATATGCGGGTTGGGTGGATTAGCCATGCTAAATTGTCCCTAAGTACGTTAGGTGGATTGGCCATGGTAAATGCGCAGGGTTACAGGACTAGGGCAGGCGGGTGGGCTTGGGAAAGAAGCTCTTTCGGAGAGTTGTTGCAGACTCGACGAGCCCTTTCATCCAAATCCTGGCCACAGCATTAACACAGTAAGAAGTCTCACAACACCAGGTTAAAGTCCAACAGGTTTATTTGGTAGCATTTGGACTTTAACCTGGTGTTGTGAGACTTCTTACTGTGTTTACCGCTGTCCAACGCCGGCATCTCCACATCATCACAGCATTAACAATCAGAGCCAGTGGAATAGATGTGAAACCACTGGGAGTTGTATTGCAGAATAAATATGAAGCATCTCCGCAGCCAATCCGTCGCTACTCTCTTACTGCAGCTACAGGAAATTGCTACATCAGCGCAAGAAATGCCAATCCATCCAATCAGGAGATGGTGAGGCATGCTTCCCCCATGGATCCGACTCCACGCTGTCACAAGGATACGTGACATTCTTCGTTCTGTTCAGATCAGCGGGGACAGCTGTAATTCCGACACTTTGTGCCACTTTAAGACAAATGGACAGGAATGGATCCAAATGAGCTGACGAAACAATTAGTTGAGATGTAACAATCATCGTGTATAAAAGCCCTGGAGGGGCTTCCTCTGTAATCAGGATTCGAGAGCTCCTTCGATGTAACTGCCAAGGACTCCTGCCACGATATTAAATGATATCATTTGCTCAGTTAATTGTCATTTATCTTTGTTTGTGAGCTGTGCGTCCTACTCAGCTGGAGAATGCAATTTTGATGTTCTGTATGAAATACAACCTGGTACTGACAACACAGTCCAATTTATTCCAGATAATGCCAACTTGAAATTAATCCAAATTAAATGAATTTTATTTAACATCCGGCAGACATCATTTGGTGGGAATTGAGGACCTGAAGGGTTGCTTCGGAACATTGTTCAGGTGCTCTGTTTGTCACTTTTGGTTCTTGGTTTCTTTGTACAATCTTAGTTCAGTGATAGTGATCTCATCTCTCAGCCAGTCGGTCATGGGTTCAAGACCCACTCTCACAACCTGAGCATAAAAATCTAGGTTGGCACTCTCGCTGCAGGGGGAGACGACGAGCTGGTGGTATTATCACTGGACTATTCATCCAGAAACTCAGCTAATGTTCTGGGGACCTGGGTTCAAATCCCGCCATGGCAGGTGGCGGAATTTGAATTCAATAAAAAAAATCTGGAATTAAGGATCTACTGATGACCATGAAACCATTGTCGATTGTCGGAAAAACCCATCTGGTTCACTAATGTCCTTTAGGGAAGGAAATCTGCCCTCCTTACCCGGTCTGGCCTACGTGTGACTCCAGAGCCACAGCAACATGGTTGACTTTCAACTGCCCTCAGGCAACTCGGGATGGGCAATAAACCCATGTCCCACAAATGAGTGGAAAAAAGAGGGAGTGCTGCACTGTTAGAGGTTCTGCCCTCTCAGGTGAACACAAAAGAGCCAATGGCATTATTCAAAGAAGAACAAATGAGCTCTCCTTGATATCCTAACCATTATCTGTCCCTTAACATCACTAAAAAAAAAAGATCTGCTCATTGTCACATTGCTGTTTGTGGGAGCTTGCTGTGCACTATTTGGTTGCTGCATTTCCTTACATTACAACAATAACTACACTGTAAAAGTGGGTGTAAATCACTTTGGACCATCCTGATATTGAGTTAGACATGATATCAATGCAAGGCGTTCGTCCTCCCACTAAATCTGCAGACAGCTCACCATTAGCGAGTATGGGACCTCCATGTGGACAGACATCGATGGGGCTGCAGCAGCACCTTCTGGGCGACAGCTGGAAGGATTGGCGTTTATAAATAGATCAACAGAAAACCAGAGGGCATAAGAGGGCCTGGGTGGGATTGTGGTCGGTGCAGACTCGATGGGCCGATTGGCCTCCTTCCGCACTGGAGGGATTCTACGATTCTATAATCTCAGAGAAGGGGTTGTCCATGTAAGAAGGAGATAGGAGGAATTTCTCTCAGAGGGTAATGAGTCTGTGGAATTGTTTAGCAAAAGGGCTGTAGAGGCTGGGTCATTCAGTATGTTCAAGGTTGTGACAGACAGATTTTTAATTGGTAAGGCAACCCAGGGTTAAGGAGATAAGACAGGAAAGCGGAGTTGAGGATTATCAGATCAGTCATGACCTCATCGAATGGTGGAGAAGACTCAATGGGCCGAATGGCCTATTTCTGCCCCTACGTCTTATGGTCTGATTGTAAGTTCTTAGAAATTCCAAGAGTATACTCAGCAGCAAAAGGTTTGTTAAGAAATCTTTAAGGCTCAAAACACCATGAAGGAATCAAAGAGCAGAGATGGCCAGGCCTTCTCCCAGCCTTCCCTGACTGAAACTAATGAGCCCACCACACATGGCCACATCCTGATTGCTCCCAGCATGCTCTGCGGTAACCCCATATTGGGGTCTCAATTGTGCGTTTTCCCCCTGTCCACAACTATCCTTCAGGAGCCCAAATGTTCTCAGCAAGTAACACCGACCTCCCAAATCACAGCCCAACCAAACTTCACTGCATGTGAGCTCCCAGATACGACTCAGGGGCTGTACCTTGTTGCAATTTCCGTCTCGCTACCACCCTGTTTGCAAGTGTCGCAAGGTAAAAAAATCATCTTCACGATGTGGGGCTAGATTTCTGTAGAGGGACCAAGAAATTAAATTCAGATACAAACATTGGGTTTTATATATAATTGGCACCTCATCCTGATGTTCAGAGAGATATTTTCAGACTTTTCCCAGTAAAACGTTGAAAATTACTTCTCAGCTTATGTTGCCCAAAGAGAAGTAATTTTTAAAAAACCATTAGATAGAGACAGGTAGATCACAGGGTATTTGTAGACAGCCCATTAAATAGCCATGATGTAAAAGTCAACAGCCAGACGCCTCAGCCTGGATATTCACCACGACGTGGAGACTCCCAGCTTCATTCAAAATGGTGCCAGGGTTCTAGATCCAAAAGTTCCGCCCCTATTTCCAACAGATCCTATTTTCACCAAGGGGGCTGGGGCAGGATGTGAATCACAAATGTGGAGACCCCAACCCAGAAGGCCCTTAATGCAAGGGTCAAAAAGACTCCATTTTCATTGGAGTGCGCTCCATTTCACACGATGTGGCTTAAGAGGAGGCCTGAATGTGCATAAATGGTGGATAAGGTCCGTCGAACCATCAAGCTATCAAGTTAATTAAATCCTCTGCTCTTTAAATTTTGGGGAAAAATATTAAACTCCATTCTGAAAAAAATAGTTGAGTTAAAAAAATGGGGCTTGCAATTTCAATCGCTGTTTGTTGATATGAACCTGGGGCTATCATAATCATATTATTGCCACTTGACTGCTTCCACAATCTGTCACATGGGTGGCAGTATGTTCACAGTTTGACTGACAGCTCCAAGTAATTCTTAAGGGATTAGCAGTCTTTGATATGGGGCTATGAATGCAAATGTTCGTTTTTATAAAGATTATATACTTGAAAGGAGTTAAATGCATTGAATATGATTTTATCAATGAGAATGTTTATTGCAATAGATGCATAGAACTTTATTTCATCCCAGCATGGCTCCTGAGGTCTGCACGTGGGTGAATTGGCATAGGGGGCCAAACGGGGCCACATGGTGAGTCATGGGGTCATGTATTTGCATGGAGGATATGAAGGACCACAGGGATAGGAAGAGGGGCACAGGTTGGCATGCTTGGGGCATGGGGGGTGGATGAGAAGATGAGGGGATGTGAGGGGTGAGAATTACAACTTTTATCACAACTGGGACAAAGCCCGAGAGCACTGAAATTGAACTTTTTACCAGCCCCACGGCACTCAATAGACCCTATGCTGCCTCCGACCTGTTTCTGACAGCAGCGGCCCAACTCCAGCATGCACTCACCCTCCCTCCCTCCCCATGGAGCTCAAATCCAGCCATCCAAGGCTGTTTCTCCTGAGGCGGGTGTGCCGATCACAGAGATTTCACAACTCTGCCCAGCGGCCTTGGGACTGAAAATCCCAGGCCCACTTTCAGGTCCACTTTACGTTGCAGTTTATTGTCTGTAGATAGGGCTGTTTGTTATTTGTCTGGTGTCTGGGAATGGATCAATAAGTTCTAATGAAAATCTACTGTGTGGCATTGTTTCTGTCCAATGCCTATTTAGCGTTTAATAAATCTGACAAATGATTAGAATCTTTATTCTCCTGCCTTCTAATATTGTGTAAGATGACATGAGGGCTCAGTATAACCAGCAAATTGATATATAGTAACAAGAGTTCCTGCTCAGCCCCTAAGATCACTGCAAAATACTTTGACAAATCCTTTCTTTCGCTCACCTTCAGAGGAAGCAGTGGCGTAATGGTATTGTCACTGGACTAGTAATCCAGAGACCCTGGGTTTAAATCCCACCACAGCAGGTTACATTGAATAAAAATCGGGAATTAAAAGTCTAGTAATTGTTATAAAAACTCATCTGGTTCATTAATACCCTTCAGGGAAGGAAATCTGCTGCCTTTACCTGGTCTGGTCTACATGTGACACCAGATCCACGGCAATGGGTTGACTTTCAAATGCACCTCTGAAATGGAGGGCAGTTAGGAATGGGCAATAAATACAGGCTGGTGATGCTCGCTCCCAGACACTAGAAGAATAGCAATTTCTGTTAATGAATGATCCTGTTCATGTATGATCTCCTATGTGAGGTCAGAGTATTGTACCAGGTAACTGAGGAAGGAGATGCCTTTTAAATTGAGATGCCACGGCCTAATTTTCATAGGCTGTAGGCCATGAACGAATTTTCCCAGAGAGCTTGGTCTGTAACGCACATGAATATAAAATCTAGAGAAGCAACAGCTGGGAAAGAGGTGCAGGCCATCTTATAAGAGTGGACAGAAAAGGTAGACTAAATGTTTCCAGTTGACCTATAAGCATCACAGTTCCCTTCAAAGCTGAAGAGTTTGAGGCCCCAGGAAGAGGTCAGTACCTCTATTAACTGCCCAGCTAGAAGTTGCACGAAGGGAGGTCACTGACTACACCAATGCCATTAGCTAACTCCCTCTCATCTGACTTCTAACCTAGGAGATGTCTGCTGGCATCAGGAAGAAGTTTAAGGGTGCTTCTCACCTTTTCAAATGATTCTTGTAAGGCCATGTCAGCCATGATACAAATCTGAGTTTGGATATTGCTGGGAAGTAACTTTTAAAGTATTGTATGCAACTCCTTCACAGACTCTATCATTCTACCCCTCCGTCCTCCATCCCCTCCCAAGTAGGATTGGACACTTCAATCACAGGGGGAGATGGTTGAGAGCAAGCAGGCCTCCAGCCCAAGGCCTTTGTTTGTTGCTGGTTCCACACAGCCGGGCTGCAATCATTGATGTCCTGGGTGTCCCAGTTTAAGTCCTGTACATCCGAACGTGCAAGCAAACTATGAAGGCATTCTCTGACGAAGGGTCAACCTGACTCGAAACGTTGGCTCCATTCTCTCTCTCCACAGATGTTGTCAGACCTGCTGAGATTTTCCAGCATTTTCTGTTTTTGTTTCAGATCCCAGCATCTGCAGTATTTTGCTTTTATATGCTTGAAAGAAAGCAACATGGCTGCTTGTTCAGTAATGCTAATTGATGCCCAAAATGGTGTTTCCATTGTCAGAGAATGCAAAGGTAGTTGCATTCAACCTCCTCCTGTACATGTAGAGCGCTGATGCCCACAAAGGTGCCACTTCGTTGGCCCGATTTTACCATCATGTTGCGCCCATTTTTGGGCGCGAAAACTTGGTAAAGTCGAGCGTGCGGCGAGTAGCGTGGCCCACGCCTGCCTCCACGCCGGTTCCCCCTTTACCAAGGGCTGAAAATGGCCGCAGTTGGGACCGCGCCCTAAACGGGCACGACATCACTTTAAATGCATTTGCATGCATTTAAATTGACTTAATGGGCTGCACGTTTCAAACTTACCGGCATTTCCCCCTTTACCACCCATGTTCACCCGTCCAGATTCGGCACAAAACAGACGTGGTCCGCCAAGGTCCGATTTGGACGCTCCAGCTTCTGAGGAGGTAAGTCCAGAGCATCCGGCGGCTCGCTGACTCAGATCGGTGGTGGGGGGGGGGGAGGGAGGTGGGTCAGATGGCTCTCTGACTTAGATCGGAGGGGCAGGGGGGCAGTGGGGGTCCACTGCCACTTTGCATGTGATCTGTGGGGGGGCGGGGAGGGTCAACTGCCACTCTGCGTGTGATCTGTGAGGGAGCGGGGGGGGTCAACTGCCACTCTGCATGTGATCTGTGGGGGGACGGGGGGGGTCCTCTGCCAATCGGCTTGTGATCGGTGGGGGGAGGGGGGGATAAGAGGGTCAGTAATGTTGTGGGGGTGGGGCAATGTCTGTGGAGGTTAAGGGGGAGGTATTATCTGGCCCAGGAGCGATGTGGCAGGGGAGTGTTTTTCTATCTTTTTTTTTCTGTGCATGCGCAGTTGGAGGCGCCAATCGGAGCTGCAGGATTTTGGGCGCATTAAGCCCCGCCCACAGGCTTGTGCAGCGCGATTCGGAATCGCTGCTATTTTTTCAGGCAGAGTGCGTCAGGGGGCGCCTGAGAATGGGTCTAAAAGTCAGATCTGAAACACTCAGTTTCAAGTCTGCCCAGCACTTAGAATGAAAATGATAAAATATGGCCCCATAGGCTCAAAGACAACCAGTCATTGGAGAACTCCAAATGTCCAATTGATGGGGTTTCTCTGGAAACGAGGGTTTAACTTCCTGCAGTGGTCCTTCCCATCTCCTGCAGAAGATACAGAGTTTCCGTGGATCTTCTGCTGAAGTAATGGTGCATGTCGAGGAAAAGATCCATGGGAACTTAACCCCTTGATGTCTGGCATTCACATGTGAGCTACAGAGGTTGTCTACATGGGCTGGAACAATCCAAGAGTGCAGCACCTACTCTGTACTCCAGTTCAGTGCACCAGGTAGTCCTACAGCCAATGGCACGTTGTGGCTGGACAACTCAGGCATAAGGACCAGGATGGACTTGGTCAGGATCTCCATACTGACCCCATCAGAGTCTGTGCAATCAGGAGGTGGGCACCATTCAATCTGAATTACAGCAAGTGGCACTGATTCCGATGAAGAGCCAGGCACCCTCCTCCCCCACCACACGTTAGACAGCAAAGTGAAAAAAACCTGCCTCAATCATCGGAGGTCCAGAGCCCACCCTTAACTTCAACCTCAGGTGGACCCCACTCTTACCACTCAAAGCCAGCCAGCCCCCCTGTGATCATGTACCAATGCTCACTCACTCACTCACTCACTCACTCACTCACTCACTCACTCACTCACTCACTCACTCACTCCCCCCACTACCACCAGTCCCAATATGCAGTGAGGCCAATTGCAGGGAACTATGTTCAAGAGTGTCTGGCTGCAGTCTCTTTGGGTCACTGGATTTCCCACCAGCCAATCTGCCAGTTTATATTGGATACACACACAGAGACAGGCCATTCAACCGAGCTACCCCAAACCCAACGGCTCTGCTCCACTCGAAGCTCCACATACCTTTCCTCACCTTACTCTATCATCGCAACCTTGTATTTCCTTCTCCATCATATGTTTATCTAACTTCTCCTTAAATGCATCGATGCTATTCCCTTCAACCACTCCCTGGGGTAGTGAGTTCCACATCCTCGGCGCTGTCTGAGTAAAGAAGATTCTGCTGAATTCCCTATTGGATTTCTATTGGTTGTCTTAAATTGACAAACTCCCATTATACTCTTCCCCACAAGAGGAAACATTCTCTCTGTATCCACCCTGTCAAAACTTTTCATCATTCTAAAGGCATCCTTTATGTCACTCCTCAACCTTTGTTTTTCAAGAGCACAGAACCCCAGCTTATCAATCTTTTCCTGACAGATGTACCCTTACACTCCTGGCACCATCCTTATAAATATTCCATCTCTGTACTTGTGGTGAACCATTGTTGGTTCCCACTAGATAGTACTGAGCCAGGGTCTGGCCAGTACTTCAAGTATGTATATATGTTGCTGTTGGGGTTAGGGATGGGTTGTTCTATTTGTTGCTGTTGGGGTTAGGGTTGGGCTGTTACACCTTGTATTATAGTTATTGTGGTACATCCCAGTCGGGCTCCGCCTCCTGGGAGAGGTATAAAGGTCACTGCTCTGTCTGGGACCCCTCAGTCTGGGATCGTGTATATAATTAGTAGCTTCGTTGTAACAGCAAATAAAAGCCTTTATTTCCTGAGCATCTCAAGCCTCGTGTGTGATAACGCGCATCAATTTTATTTGCTGTTAAGTAAACTCTCGTCGGAAAAATAACGATACAGAGAGTATGGAGCAGATATTGAAACCTGAACGTCTTACACTGGATCCACGTGCGGCGGGCGCCTCTAACACCTTCGACCACTGGTTGAAATGTTTTGAGGACTACCTGGCAGCCTCCGCAGCGGTCACCACAGACGATGACAGACTCCGGGTCCTCCATGCGAGGGTAAGCGACACCGTCTACCTCGCGATCCATGCGGCCACCGACTACACGAAGGCCCTCGAGCTTCTTAAGAAGCGTTACATTAAACCGCCCAACGAAATGCATGCTCGATACCTCTTAGCCACTCGACGACGGCAGTCCGGCGAAACGACGGAAGTATACGCGAACGAGCTCCTACAGCTAGCCAGGGGCTGTAACTGCAAAGCAGTGTCGGCAGAGCAGAATATGAACGACCTCGCTCGAGATGCGTTTGTGGCGGGAATCGGATCATCTTACATCTGACTCAGACTACTGGAGAAAGGTAATCTTGACCTCACTAAGGCAATAGAACTAGCGGATATGTTGGAGACGGCCTCCAAAAGCCTAGTATTGTATCCTGAAGACCACGTGGAGACAACGTGGCAGGAGCAGTCGCTGATCCCTCCTCGTCCCTCGGGTTCGAAAAGCTGCATGATGGCGTGCCCACACTCGGGCCTGACGACGGCAGCGGCTCCGGGAGGCCCGCGGTGTTACTTCTGTGGGGGAGCGAAGCATACTCGGCAACGGTGTCCCACTAAAGCTGTGTGGTGCTCCGCCTGCGGTAAGAAGGGGCACTATTCGAAAGTGTGCCGATCTAAATCTGCTTCTCGGAACAGCAGTGCGGCCTGCGATTCCTCGGAGCCCGGTTCTTCGTCGGCGGCATCGTCGAGGGTTTCGTCCACGTGCGAGGCCAGGACGACGCCATTACGGTCGACGGAGTCGGAGATGTGTGACCACCAGGGGTCGCTGAGTTTGGCGCCATCACCCACGTGCGACTTATGGGAGCGGCCATGTTGGTCGGCACCGACCGCGAACGACCAGCAGGGGTCATCCTCGTCAATCTCAGCTGCCTGCAGTGGCGCTCATGAACCAACAGTGGCGTCGATCATCCTGGACCAGGCCAAGCCTCATAGACTTGACAAGTCTATGATGGACATTCAGGTAAACGACCACTTGATTTATTGTCTGTTTGACAACGGGAGCACTGAGAGTTTTATCCACCCAGACGCTGTGAAGCGGTGTGGACTCCGGATTCAACCTGTCAAACAGACAATTTCTATGGCATCAAGGTCCCAGTCTGTCACCGTGCTAGGGAGTTGCGTGGTAACTTTAACGGTGCAAGGCACGGTTTACGAGCATTTCAAGCTCCTGGTGTTGCCGCACCTTTGCGCGCCAATACTTCTCGGACTAAACTTCATGGTCCACTTGAGGAGTGTAACCCTACAGTACGGTGGGCCACTCCCTTCGCTTTCAGTGGGAGAACAGCAGCCTCCAAATTGCCCAACGCGCCCCACCTGTAGCCTCTCGACGCTGAAGTTTACCACACCCTCCCTGTTCCAGAATCTTGTGCCAGGTTGCAAGCCCATTGCGACTAAGAGTAGGCGTTACAGCGCTGAGGATCGGATCTTCATTCGATCTGAAGTTCAGCGACTCCTCAAGGAAAGGATCATACAACCTAGCGCTAGTCCGTGGAGAGTGCAGGTCGTGGTGGTCAAGAGTGGGAACAAACCCCGGATGGTCATTGACTATAGTCAGGCCATTAATAGATACACGCAGCTGGATGCGTATCCCCTCCCGCGCATATCTGACATGGTCAATCAGATTGCGCAGTACCGGGTGTTCTCCACTATAGACCTCAAGTCTGCCTACCACCAACTCCCCATTCGCCCAGAGGACCGACAATACACGGCTTTTGAGGCGGATGGTCGCTTGTATCACTTTCTCAGGGTTCCCTTTGGTGTCACAAATGGGGTCTCGGTCTTCCAGCATGCTATGGACCGAATGGTGGACCAGAACGGGCTGCGGGCTACCTTCCCGTACCTGGATAACGTCACCATCTGCAGCCATGACCAGCAGGACCACGAAACAAATCTCCTGAATTTCCTACGCACTGCATCTCGCCTGAACCTGACCTACAACAGGGAGAAGTGTGTGTTT
The DNA here is from genome assembly GCF_964213995.1 of Mustelus asterias. NCBI lineage: Eukaryota > Metazoa > Chordata > Chondrichthyes > Carcharhiniformes > Triakidae > Mustelus > Mustelus asterias. The sequence continues at coordinate 36,216,970 of NC_135821.1, forward strand.
CGTACGCGCCGTTTAGCCATCCTCGGATACGTGGTGGAAAACGGGGTCATTGGCTCTGATCCAGACCGTATGCGTCCCCTCTTTGAACTTCCCCTGCTCACTAGTGCAAAAGCACTGAGAAGATGCTTAGGCTTCTTCTCTTATTATGCACAGTGGGTTCCCAATTACGCGGACAAAGCCCGTCCGCTCATCAAGTCCACTTCCTTTCCCCTAACACCAGAGGCTCGATTGGCCTTTGATAAGCTAAAAGCCGACATCGCGAAAGCTACGATGCACGCTGTTGATGAGTCCATCCCCTTTCAGGTGGAGAGCGATGCATCTGATTTCGCCCTGGCCGCCACACTTAACCAGGCGGGCAGCCCGTCGCCTTTTTTTCCCGCACCCTCCAAGGCCCCGAAATTCGACATTCAGCAGTGGAAAAGGAGCCCCAGGCCATTGTGGAGGCCGTCAGGCACTGGCGCCATTACTTGGCGGGAAAACAGTTCACCCTGATCACGGACCAGCGGTCCGTGGCGTTCATGTTTAATAACACGCTGAGGAGCAAGATCAAGAACGACAAGATCTTGCGGTGGAGAATTCAACTCTCCACCTATAACTATGACATCATGTATCGTCCAGGGAAACTCAATGAGCCCTCGGATGCCCTCTCACGTGGAACATGCGCCAGTATACAGGAGGACCGTTTGCAGGCTCTCCATAATGACCTATGCCATCCTGGGGTCACTCGGCTCTACCACTTTATAAAAGCCCGCAATCTGCCCTACTCGGTGGAGGATGTCAGGTCCATAACAAGAAGCTGTCGGGTATGCGCGGAATGCAAACCGCACTTTTACCGACCTGACCGGGCACAACTAGTCAAGGCCACTCGTCCCTTCGAAAGACTGAGTGTCGACTTTAAGGGCCCCCTTCCCTCAACAGATCGGAATGTGTACTTCCTCAACATCATTGATGAGTACTCGAGATTCCCTTTTGTTATTCCCTGCTCTGATACATCTGCTGCCACGGTTATCAAGGCATTCCGTGATCTTTTCACCCTGTTCGGGTACCCCAGCTACACTCACAGAGACAGGGGCTCGTCGTTCATGAGCGATGACTTGAGGCAATACCTGCTCTCATACGGGATTGCCTCTAGTAGAACCACGAGCTACAACCCTAGGGGTAACGGACAGGTGGAACGTGAGAATGCTACAGTCTGGAAGGCTGTCTTACTGGCGTTGAAGTCAAAAAGCCTTCCAGTCTCCCGTTGGCAAGAGGTGCTCCCTGATGCGCTCCATTCCATACGCTCACTCCTGTGTACGGCAACCAACGCTACTCCCCATGAGAGGCTGTTTTCATTCCCTCGGAAGTCTTCCTCTGGGACCTCATTACCGTCTTGGTTGACGTACTCAGGACCTGTCCTCCTGCGGCGACATGTTAGGGCCCGCAAGTCCGACCCGTTGGTCGACCGGGTCCATCTCCTCCACGCCAACCCTCAGTATACCTATGTGGCATACCCTGACGGGCGAGAGGACACGGTCTCGATCCGAGACCTGGCGCCAGCAGGGGACGTAGAAACCCCTGTCGCTCCCATAACCCCTGTTACAAACCCCATAACTCTTGTTTCCCCTCCGGACACGGCGCGGGCAGCATCGGGACCATTACTTAACCCTTTTACTCCCGTGTACAGCTTGCCTGAGTCCAGAGGATGGTCGCCACTTCAGGGCGTGTCGGAACTCCATGGATTACCATCACCTCGGGGTCAACCGGCCCGTGAGACTGTGGAGGAACAGTTGGACATCGCCTTGGGGAGAACGCCACCGCGAGTGCCTACTCCGGTGTCATCGCCGGTATTGAGGAGGTCACAACGACGGTGCGGTCCCCCTGACCGTCTGAACTTATAGACTGATGACAAATTATTCTGTTTTTTTTGGACCCCGCCGGCCTTTGTCTTCAAAGGAGGGGTGAATGTGGTGAACCATCGTTGGTTCCCACTAGATAGTACTAAGCCAGGGTCTGGCCAGTACTACAAGTATGTATATATGTTGCTGTTGGGGTTAGGGATGGGTTGTTCTATTTGTTGCTGTTGGGGTTAGGGTTGGGCTGTTACACCTTGTATTATAGTTATTATGGTACATCCCAGTCGGGCTCCGCCTCCTGGGAGAGGTATAAAGGTCACTGCTCTGTCTGGGACCCCTCAGTCTGGGATCGTGTATATAATTAGTAGTTTCGTTGTAACAGCAAATAAAAGCCTTTATTTCCTGAGCATCTCAAGCCTCGTGTGTGATAACGCGCATCAGTACTGTTTGGTAAAAGTGAAGACCAGGATTGTGCGCATGGCTCCCGGTATAATGAAAGTTCAATACAAGTGTAACACATCTTTATAACTTTCCAGTTCAAAACCCCTGGAAGTAAATCCTCATGTTTGGTTTGCTTTTTTTTTAAATGGCCTCATTCTCCTGTATCGTTATTCTTTATAATTTGTCCTGCCAGATCCCTTTGCTCCCCTGCGCCCTTTAGATTTTTAATTTCTAAAAAATGTGCAATTTTTTTATTTTTGCTGCCAAAATGGAATACAAAGGGGTGAGATTTTACAGCTTCGCTCAAGCGAGACCGGAAATTCCCGCCTAAGGTCAACAGATATTTCCGTTGTCTGCCCTTCACCTGCTCCAATTCTGCGGCCGGCAAGGTGATAGGGTTCCGGCGCTTATCTTCATCTACGTTGAAAGTCATTTGCCAATGATTTGCCCATTCTGCAAGTTGATTGGTGTCCTCCTGTCATTTGCTGCTGTCTTCCTCAGTATTGAGTGTTCCACTCTTGTGAACACAGTGGTCCCAGCACCTTCGGCCACACTGAACAGCTAATCCGTACTCCCACTCACTGTTTCCCATCTTCAAGATGTGGAGATGCTAGCTTTGGACTGGGGTGAACACAGTAAGAGTTTTAACAACACCAGGTTAAAGTCCAACAACTTTATTTGGTAGCAAATACCATTAGCGTTCGGAGCGCTGCTCCTTCTTCAGATGGAGTGGATCCCATCTTCAAGCCAGCCAGCTACTTGGCTGCACTCTCTAGCATTATTCATTAGTCTATTACATGTCAGTTTATCGAAGGCTTTTTGAAAATCTAGATTAATTATATCTGCATCAATTTGAAGAGATCAATTATAAACAGGCCATGCTGTTATTTTTGGCAGCTTTGCCAGCTCTCCCACCTTTCTGTATTCCTCTGTTGCTTTCAGGCCCATCCTCTCCTGTACCCTCCCAGCCCCCCAGATACATGGGGACCTCAACTGTCTGTTAAATAAGACCCAGCTATCAAGTGATGAAATATGAGAAATTAGTCCAACTGATGGGAAATGTTGCAGGACAAGCTAAGGCAGACAAATACACATACTGAGACACACATACACACACACACACACACATAAACAAGCACACACACATAAACAAGCACACACACACACAAACGCACACACACAAAACGCGCACACACACACACAAAAACGCGCACACACACAAAACGCACACACTTACAAACGCACACACACACAAAACGCACACACTTACAAACGCACACACACAAACGCACACACACAAAAACGCACACACACACAAACGCACACACACAAACGTACACATAAACGCACGCACACAAACATATAAACACACACATAAACAAACACACACACACATAAACACACACACACACAAACACACACACATAAACACACACGCTGACAGACACCTCCTCAGACACACACAGGCACCATCACAAGGGTGGACTCTTGGAGAGAGAGAGAGACACACACACAGATGTACATAGACTCACACATGCACTGCCTCACACAGTCACACACACAAACCCTCACACAATACAAGGACGTGCACACTCTCACACAAACATGCACACATATGTTCACACAGAGACACATACACACCCTCTCACACAGACACAGAAACACACACACACACCCCCCTCACACGTACACACAGACATACACCCTTTTATTGAATCTGACTTCCAGCTGTGTCAGGTCATCAACATTCAGTTTTATTGCAGGTGTCAGCCCACACTCTCCAATCGGTTATTAATGGATTGGTTGCTCGTGGTTCAGACACCGATTTTAGAAAGTGCTTCTCAAAATTTGTGATCCAGACGCTGGTGAGGAAAGATGAAGCACATTCTGTTTTCGCATGGCGAGAGCAGGTTTGATTGCGAGCTCCTTTGTCTGTGTTCGTTCTCTTGTCCCACCCCTCACATCACAGCTCAATAATACCCTGAGGCCTGAGACAGCAAGTTGTGTGATGTACGTTGATAAATGCAATGCCAGCGTGCTTTGGTCTGGAGACCAATCTGCTGTTTGTTATGTTCCAATCATTCTTGCAGCACAATCAGCTCAGCGTTAGAAAGCTCTGACAATCTCACATTCCAAGAGAGTGGAGAAGCCTTGTGCCAAAATGAAATGTGGATGCCTTGGTTATAGATCCTCCCATTGATTTTCATGTTAATTGAATGAAATCTAGACATTGCTACAAGTGTGATGATGTTAGTTGTGAATTATTAAAAGCTGAGAATTTATGCCTCTTGCTCAGCTCACCATTTCTGCAGTTTTCTATCAAGAGGTTAAAACGTAGGCTCACAGTGGATAGGGGTCAGTAATATCTCCAAAAGCTTTAAACCCTCCGAGGGAGAATTATGGGCGGCACGGTAGCACAGTGGTTAGCACTGCTGCTTCACAGCTCCAGGGTCCCGGGTTCGATTCCCGGCTCGGGTCACTGTCTGTGTGGAGTTTGCACATTCTCCTCGTGTCTGCGTGGGTTTCCTCCGGGTGCTCCGGTTTCCTCCCACAGTCCAAAGATGTGCGGGTTAGGTTGATTGGCCAGGTTAAAAAAAAAAAAATTGCCCCTTAGAGTCCTGAGATGCGTAGGTTAGGGGGATTAGCAAGTAAAATATGTGGGGGTAGGGCCTGGGTGGGATTGTGGTCGGTGCAGACTCAATGGGCCGAATGGCCTCCTTCCGCACTGTAGGGTTTCTATGATTTCTATGATTCTATGATGAGAGGGGGCAGTCCATCAGTTGCCGGGGGTAAAGGATATACATTAGGATCCGACCGTGAGCCATTACAAGGCTGTGGTAATGGCCACACTTGGAGCACTGGCTACAATTCTGACCGCACTGCTACAGCAAGATAAAGAGGCAGGAAATAACGTCGAGCAGTTTGTGATATTCTGGCTGTGCTGCCAGTGAGTGAAGCTCTGTGTAAACTTCCCCTCCTCATCCTTCTCCAGCTGCCTGCAGCCTTTGACACAGTTTGACCACTCCATCCTCCTCCAACACCCTCTCCACTGTCATCCAGCTGGGTGGGACCGCCCTCACCTGGTTCCATTCTTATCTATCGAATCACAGTTCGAGAGTCATTGGCAATGGCTTGTCTTCCTGCTCCCGGACCCCTAACCTCTGGTATCCCCCAAGGATCCATCCTTGACCCCCTCCTATTTCTCATTTACATCCTGCCCATTGAGGATATGATACATGGGTATGCTGTCCACACCCAGCTGGATCTCACTACCACCTCCCTTGATTCCTCTCCTCTTGCTAAATTGGCAAACTGCTTATCCCACTTTCCGGTACTGGGTGATCAGAAATTTTCTCCTGTTAAATATTGGGAAGGCTGCAGTCATTGTTTTTGGCCCCCGCTCCAAATTCCATTCCCGGACTACCAACTCCATCACTCTACCAGGCAAGCATCTGAGATTAAGTCAGTCTGTTTGCGACACTTAATCCTGAGTTGAGTTTCCAACCTCATATTCCATTCATCACTCAGTCCTCCAATTGCCATCTCGGTGGTGTTGCTCGACTTCTCTCCTGTCTCAGCTCATCAGCTGCTGAAGCCCTCATCCTTGTCTTCATTATTTCTAGACTTGACGATTCGATTACGCTCCTGGCCAATCCCCCACATTCTACCCTCCAAAGACCTGAGGCCATCCAAAGCTCTGGTGCCCAAGTCTTACCTCACAGCAAGTCCCATTTCCCTAACACTCCTGTGCTCTCGGATGCTCCCGTTCAAGCAACATCGTCATTTCAAAATAAAAGTAAACTATTGCGGATCCGGATGCATCGTCATTTCAAAATTCTCATCCTTGTTTTCAAATCCCTTCGTGTTTTCACTCCTCTATCTTTGTTATCATCCCCACATCCCTCTGAAGTATTTCTTCAGTAGGAATTCTTCAAAATGCAGCTAATGAAAATACAACAAAACTTACTTCAACTTATAAATCAAAGAAAGGGTTAAATAAAGAAACATCATTACTCCAAACTTGGGGCATCACCCTGGGCCACTCCAAGCTCCCCACAATTCTACATAGTTCCTTATTTACAGTGAATCAGCTGGTCAGCTGACTATTACATCACTCTGTAATTGGTTCCATGTTTTACTGGGTCAGCTGACCCTTACATCTTGTTCCCATTGGTCACATTACATCCGATACAAAGTTGACACTGATCAAGCCTGTTCTCAGGTTGTATATCCGTGTAATCTGCAACCAAAGGGATTTCCTGAACCTTTCATTGAGAAGCCTTTCAGCATGTGGGGCTATCATAGAATAGGGGAATGATACATCACTGAGGGAGGCCATTCAGCAAACCCTGCCAGGACCTGCTCTTTGGTAGATTTACCGAATGAGTTCCGCCTCCTCCTTCACCCTGGAAATCGCTACCCTTCCAGTAATTATCCGGTTCCCCTTTGAAAGCTACAATTGAATCTGCTTCCACCACCCAATCAGGAAGAACAATCCAGATCACACCCACTTGCTGTCTGAAAACACTACCCTCATGTTGTCATTCCAACATGAGGTACCTGTGCTCCTCTAATTCTGGCCTCTGATACATTGTAAGAAGTTTAACAACACCAGGTTAAAGTCCAACAGGTTTATTTGGTAGCAAAAGCCACAAGATTTCGGAGCCTTAAGCTTACCAAATAAACCTGTTGGACTTTAACCTGGTGTTGTTCAACTTCTTACTGTATTTACCCCAGTCCAACGCCGGCTTCTCCACATCATGACTCTTATACATTCCCAATTTTAATCGCTCCACCATTGGTGGCTGTGCCTTCAGTTGCCTGGACCCCAAGCTCTGCAATTCCTTCCCTACACCTCTCCACCTCTCCACCTTGCTTTCCTCCTTTAACAAACTCCTTAACATCTATAGTCAGAACCTTCCAGCCCTTCACGCCAGCAGGATGTCCAGTCCCACTGATGTGAACAGAGATCTCAATGGCTCACTGGCCCCACCACAGAAAATTCTGGTCTATGTCTTTCATCAAGCTTTTAGTTATCTGACCTAATGTCTTCTTATGTGGCTCAATGTCATACTTTCTTGTTTTGGAACGCTCCTGTGAAGCACCTTGGCCACTTCATTACATTAAATGTGCTGCAGAAATATAGTATGCTGTGAGTTGTTGAGTCTACGCATACAATAACCACCTTGTTAACCAAACAGGATTTGACAGGAGATTCCTGACAGGCATTGGTGGGTCCTGTGTTGATCCATGCGGGACTAGGGTGGGTCTGCCCATTGTATCAGGCCACCTGATTCGCGAGAGGACACCTCTAACAGTACGGCAATGCCTGAGTACTGCACTCGAGCGTCAGCCTGGAATCTGTGCTCACAACTCTGGCTTGTGTCTTTAAGCCACAACCTTCAGACTCAGAGGCAGCGAGCCACAGGCTGACACAGGAGATTATAAAGTGATTTGATTCAAAAATGTTTAAAATGATGAGTGGACAGGACAAAGTAGAAGGAAAAGACGGTTTCTGTCGAGTGGGGGATTTAGAAAGATGGAGCATTGATAGAAGATTAAATGTAAGCGATTTTTGCTCAGGAGAAGCCTGTTAGATAGAGGCTTGAGAATGTGTGGAATACAATACCAGAATCAGTGAGTGAAGCACATCGATACAAGAGCAGGTTAGATAGATGGCTGAGGTAAAGATGGATAAAGAGATTTGAGATAGGGTAGGAATATGGGATTAAGACTATTACTAATGTAAAGGATAAAGACCAACAAACACTGATCAAGCCTGTTCTCAGGTTGTATATCCGTGTAATCTGCAACCAAAGGGATTTCCTGAACCTTTCATTGAGAAGCCTTTCAGCATGTGGGGCTATCATAGAATAATGGAATGATACATCACTGAGGGAGGCCATTCAGCAAACCCTGCCAGGACCTGCTCTTTGGTAGATTTACCGAATGAGTTCCGCTTCCTCCTTCACCCTGGAAATCGCTACCCTTCCAGTAATTATCCGGTTCCCCTTTGAAAGCTACAATTGAATCTGCTTCCACCACCCAATCAGGAAGAACAATCCAGATCACACCCACTTCCTGTCTGAAAACACTCCCCTCATGTTGATTCTGATTCTTTTCCCAATCACCTTCAATCTGAATCCTCCAGTCACTGAGCCTTTTACACAGAATCACACAATTGTTGCAGAAGGAGGCCATTCAGCCCATCGTGTCTGCACTGGTTCTCCAAATTAGCATTAGGGGGCACCAAGTGCCAGGGATCCCGGGTTCGATTCCCGATTTGGGTCACTGTTTGTGTGGAGCCTGCACGTTCTCCCCGTGTCTGCGTGGGTTTCCTCTGGGCGCTCCGGTTTCCTCCCACAGTCCAAAAGACCTGTTGGGTGCATTGGTCATACTAAATTCTCTCTCAGAACAGGCGCCAGAGTGTGGCGACTAGGGGATTTTCACAGTAACTTCATTGCAGTGTTAATGTAAGCCTACTTGTGACACTAATAAATAAACTTTGAAATAACTTATAATTTAGTATCATTCTCTTGCCTTTTCCCCACTCCCCTGCACATTGTTTCTATTCAAATAATCATGTGATGCCCTATCGAATGCCTCGATTGAACCTGCCTCCACCACACTGCCGGACAGTGCATTCCAGACCCCAACCACTCTTGTTTTATTATTCATTGGTGGGGTGTGGGTGTCATTGGCTAAACCAGCATTTATTACCTGTCACTAATTGCCCCTGAGAAGGTGGTGGTGAGCTGGCATCTTGGACCTCTGCAGTCGCTGATGTGTAGGTACACCCACAGTGCAGTTAGGAAGGGAGTTCCAGGATTTTGACCCAGTGACAGTGAAGGAACGGCAATATATTTTCAAGTCAGGATGGCGAGTGGCTTGGAGGGACCTTGCAGGTGGTGGTGTTTGGGCACACCTGAAAATGAGGGTCAACTTGGTGAAACTATAACACAAGAATATCAAATGGAGCAGGTCTAAGCTCTGCAGTCCTGCCACATCCAGTCATGAATGGCAGTATACAACTAAACTACTAACAGGAGGAGGAGGCTCCACAAATACCCCCATCCTCAATGATGACAGAGCCCAGCAAATCAGTGCAAAGGACAAGACATTTACAATTATCTTCAGCTAAAATGGCTGAGTGGATGATCTATCTCTGCCTCCACCAGAGGTCTCCAGCATCCCAGGTGTCAGTCTTCATCCTATTCGATTCACTCCATGTGATACCATGCAATGGGCCCTGACAATATTCCAGCAATAGTACTGAAGACGTGTGCCCCAGAATATGCCGCATCCCTAGCCAAGCTGCTCCAGTGTAGCTACAACACTGGCATCTACCCAGCAACGTGGAAAATTGCCCAGGTATGCCCTACACAAGAAACAGGACAAATCCAACCTGGTTAATTACCCTCCCATCAGTCTACTCTTAATCATCAGCACAGTGATGGAAGGTCGACAGCACTATCAAGCAGCACCTGCTCACCAAAAACCTGCACACTGACGCCCAGTTTGGGTTTTGCCAGGGTCACCCAGCTCCTGACCTCATTACAGTCTTGGTTCAAACATGGGCAAAAGAGCTGAATGCCAGAGTTGAGGTGAGAGTGACTACACTTGACATCAAGGCAGCATCTGACCAAGTGTGGCATCAAGAAGCCCTAAAAACTGGAGTCAATGGGAATCAGGGGGCAAACTCTCCACTGTTTGCAATCATACCTCGCACAAAGGAAGGTGGTTATAGTGATTGAAAGCCAGTTATCTCAGTTCCAGGGCATCTCTGCAGGAGTCCCTCAGGGTAGTGTCCTAGGCCCAACCATCTTCATCAATGACCTTCCCTCCATCATAAGGTCAGAAGTGGGGATGTTTGCTGATGATTGCACAATGTTCAGCACCATTCACCACTCCTCAGATACTGAAGCAGTCCATGTCCAGATGCAGTAAGATCTGGACAATATCCAGGCTTGGGTTGACAAGTGACAAGTAACATTTTTACACAGCACCAGAGTTTGTCCTGATTTCTGGCCTAGATTCCTGAACTGGGACTCTTTAGAAATGCAGAGCACATTTGTTCTTGGAGCAGAGCTCTCAGGAGAAGCCAATCCCCGCCCCCATTCTCATGCACCAGCTGTTATTTGGTGAATCTTCATTCCTTAACACAATGAAATGCTTTGGGATATTTTAAATATATTTTTGCTGCATTACTGAATGAGTGTGAGTGATAGGGTGGGTACAGTGCCAGCTGGATAGGGTGGCAGGGTGACAGGGTGGTAGGTGACGGTGCAGTAGATGGCATGGTGGGTAGTATGGTGAAGTCTGTTCAAGTCAGATTGGGTGGAGCAATTGGAGGATCAGGGAGGAGTGTGGGCAACACAGTGGCACAGTGGTTAGCACTGCTGCCTCACAGCGCCAGGGACCCAGGTTCGATTCCCGGCTTGGGGTCACTGTCTGTCTGGAGTCTGCACATTCTCCCTGTGTCTGCATGGGTTTCCTCTGGATGCTCCGGTCTCTTCCCACAGTGCAAAAGTGTGCAGATTAGATGGATTGGCCATGGTAAATTGGCCCTTAGTGTCCAAAGATGTGTAGTTTATGTGGATTAGCCATGGTAAATGCACAATGTTACAGGGATAGCGGGGGTGGGACTGGATAAGATGCTTTTTCAGAGAGTCAGTACAGACTCAATGGGCCAAATGGCCTTTTTCTGCGCTGTAGGGATGGTGTGGACATATGGTTCTGTTCTATGGAGTATTGGGGAATCGGAGGGAGGTCAGAATCAGGAGTTAATCCTGGTTATTCTTCAGTCTAACATTTCCTGGGTAAATATTCAGCTAAGTGAGTCAGAACTCCCAAAAGTCTCCGACTCTAACTCAGATTTGGAGGGTTCTTCACACAGGGGAATTTTCCATTGGGAATTGAAACGTGCGTCATCCTTGTATTGGGATGTCTGAAGGGCCCAGTAACACATCTTCCAGGATACGACTATCAGATACTGGAAAATCCGGGTTGATATTTCTATCTCTTGCTAGCTGTCTGTGGGTTTGTCAGCAGTTTGCTTCTGCAACCTGGTCTTCAGCGATGACCTTTCAGGAGCAGAAGTCAGGGAAAGCCCAGATAAATTCTGTTTCATAGAATCATAGAATCCCGACAGTACAGAAGGAGACCATTTGGCCCATTGAGTCTGTACCAACCACAATCCCACCCAGGCCCTATTCCCGTAACCCCACACATTTACCCTGCTAATCCCCCCTGACACTAAGGGGCAATTTACCACGGCCAATCAACCTAACCCACACTTTTGGACTGTGGGGGGAAACCAGAGGAAACCCACGCAGACACGGGGAGGACGTGCAAACTCCACACAGTCAGTGATCTGAGGTCAGAGTCGAACCTGGGTCCCTGGCGCTGTGAGGCAGCAGTGCTAACCACTGTGCCACGTGCCACCCTTACACAGTGTAACCCTGAGGAGAAGCTGAGGTGTTTCCCCTCACCCCAGCAGAGTGGAGCCAGTGTGAATTGTACTCCTCACACTCCAGCCAGGCAGCTCATTGAAATGAATACAGTGTCTGAGGCAAACCGCACACCAGCTATCCATTTAGACAGACTCACTCAAACACTGATAGGTTACCACACTGGTTTAGGAAGACTGAATGTTTAAAACATATCAAAATCCTTTCAATTACGAAGGAGATTGCTTTGTTTCACATAAAGAATACATTCTAAGAAGGTGAAAAATTTTTCCATATCATTTTGGATGCAGCTGAGTGCTTCCTCTTGCTGAGTGACTGATATAATCACAGAAGACTCCGCTCTCCTGAGCTACAGTGCACCTTCCAGCAATCATTGCTCCATTCTCGCCCACTGCGCTGCTTGCAAACACTCCAGGGGCTCACTCTGAACTGTCCAGGTGTTGAACAGACTTTCCAGAAATTTCTATAATGTAAAACAGACATTAAAAGTATTTTTTTAATTCACAAACCGGTTGAAATTTGGGCCCAAAAGGCAGTGAAGCACTCGCTGCAATAAAGTATCAGCTGGACTCTGTGCTGAAGTTTCTGGAGTGGGTTTGAACCCACAGCTTGTAGCTCGGTGTTGAAAATGCAACCACATCCAAGGTACAGCTTTCTTGTCCTTGGGTCATGAGTTCATGGGGGTCAAGACCAATCCCCAACGTTTAATTTGACCTAAGCTGACACTCCCAATGCTGCTGCACTGTCAAAGATGCCGTGTTCAGGATGAGACATGAAGCTGAGGCTCCGTTTGTTCAATCGTTGATTAGGTGAGTCTGTTTACAATTGATGCTCACTGTGCTTGACTGGTAAACCCGGAGTGTAAAGTGAACAAAACAATGAAAGAGCTGGGAGCCGGAGATGAAACGTGGAGCAGACATTTCAAAGCACTGAAAATAAAATCTGGGGACTCACTTCTACTCGAATGTAATCTCGGCACGGCTCTGAGATGTGAAATATCCAACACTATCTGCCCCTCCCCAGTGGACGTAAAGAACCCACAGCACTGTTTCAAAAAGGAGCGGAGGAGCTCTTCCTGCTCAATATTCATCCCTCAACTAACATCATCGAGTCATCTGAGCGTCCACACTTTACAGCTGTGGGAGCTTGCTGTGCACAAACTGACCAGCACATTTCCTACATTACAACCACTTCATCGTCTGTACAGACTCTGGAAAATCCTGACCTTGTGAAAGGCCTGTTATACATGCATTCTTCTTTTTCGCTGAGATGCCATTTTTAAAGTTCATTCATGGGATATGGGCGTCACTGGCCAGGCCAGCATTTATTGCCCATTCCTCGTTGCCCTTGGAGGGCTTTTAAGAGTCAACCACATTGCTGTAGCTCTGGAGTCACATGTAGGCCAGACCAGGTAAGGATGGCAGATTTCCTTCCCTAAAGGACATTAGTGAACCAGATGGGTTTTTATGGCAATCATTACATTCTTAAATCCAGCTTTTTATTCAATTCAATTTGCCATGGTGGGATTTGAACCCAGGCTCCCAGATCTTGCCCTGGATCTCTAGTCCAATGACATTACCATTATGCCACTGCTTCCCATTGAAAGTGAGCCATAGAAAGAATTTGTCAAAGTATTTTGCAGTGATCGACAGGGCTGAACAGGAACTCTTGTTACTATATATCAATTTATTGGTTATACTGAGCCCTCATGTCATCTTATACAGTATTAGAAGGCAAGAGAATACAATCGACAATGGTTTCATGGTCATTAGTAGATCCTTATTTCTGGATATGTTTTACTGAATTCATCTGCCGTGGCGGGACTTGAACCCTGGTCCCCAGAACATTAGTTGAGTTTCTGGATCAATAGTCTAACGATAATAGCACTAGACCATTGGCTCCCCTCTGGCCTTAGACATACCCAACTCTATAATGTTGAGTGGAGCTCCTTCATTTATGTCACAGAATCTGATTGGATTGAGCCTGCCCTTCCTTGCAGCAGACCTCATGGATACTGCCCCACCCCCCCACCCCCCCCACCCCCTCCCCCACTCCCCACTCCCGACAGGTCGGGGTTACCTGAATCCAGTGATGCTTATACAGAAGTCAACATTTAAGTTGGAGGAGGTAGTTTCTTACTTTGCATCTTTGTATATGGGTGGATGTCATGTACAAATCTGGGCCTGGGGAGGGGGAAATGGGAGGGTGCGACAGAAGGTGGAGGTAGGGAGTAGACCTCATCCCTTGGGCAAATTGTCCATCCATGGGGAAAAAAAGCCAAAAGGCTATTAAAATGAAGGTACACAGCCTCTCCGAATGATCTCAGTGACCAACAGCCATTGTCAAATGAATGACCAGTTACATTGACCTGAATCTAGCTGTCATGGTGGAGCACCCCATAGCAGGCCAAAACAAAAGGTCGGAGGAGGGGGATTGGCTAGCCATCTCTTCAACAGTTTATGGGACCTTGGGTTCCCTCTTGCCAGCAGCAGCCAAATAATTGAATACTATTAAAGATGGCTGCCTGCCCCCAGGAGCTGCTGGCCAATCAGTGGGTCAGCAGATCAGCAGCGCCATCAGGAGCAGTGGCTGGGACTGCACCTGGAAGAGGAGAATTCCGTGGATGGAAGGTGACCTCGCAGCAAGGTAAATGGGGAGAGGGTGGGTCGGGGGGGGGGCACAGGGGCCAGCCAGGGGGGCACATTTTTACACAGGGGGGGAATGAGAAGCTGGAACTCACGTCTCCGAAAGGTTGTGGGGCAACTGGAGCTTTCGAAAGATGCTGAGGATTATAGAGCAAACATACGTCAGCATAAAGTGTTTCGCTCCAAGTATGATTCAAATGACCCACTCGGAAGCTTTTATAAAAACAAACTTCATTTAAGAACACAGTTAGAATATAATAAAATAATGAGCACAACTTTTACCAATTAAAATAGTTAAGCCTGACAGCTAGCTATCTCTATTGTTCCAGTTTAGCAGTATCCCCACACAGACATGAATCCCTTTTATAAAACCAGTTAGCACAGAAACCAAAGAGGCTTATGTGGGTACTAGATTTTCAGCCTTTTAACACTTCTAGAGAGTGATCCAGAGAGACACCTGCCTTCTAATTCTCATGCAGCACCTCCAGAGAAAGCTCCACATGTCATTGAGGATCAGATCAGTTATTGATTAAATGGTGGAGAATGCTTGGGGAGCTGAATAGCCAACTCCTCTTCCTAACGCTTTAGCTTCAGCTGATCCCTTGTTGTTATCTTGGGCTTTCCATTACTGATGCTCCACCTTAGTCACCGTTTGTTTCATTATTAATCACTCTCTTGTCAGTGCAGACTGATCTGCACTTTCATTATTAATTTATTCCAGTAGTTTTGAGAGTTTTGTACCTTGCCTTGCTGTTTGTCTGCTTTGCTGATGCATTTTTCATGAATTTCTCTGCAATACCTGTGAGAGAGGGGGAGCTGTTTACCTGCAAGGCATTGAACAAGATGTCCTACATGAAGAAGCTTGTTACTCGCACAGCAAGACATGGGAGGGAGTGCGGGGTGGTGAGGAGGGCACAGAGTGGATGTTAACTGCTTGTTCACTGGTTGTAATGTCCTAACTCTGTTAGGAGTTGTAGGTTTTAAACAAAAAGATGTGGTTTGCACATGTAGATTCACAATAACTTCGCCCCGTGTCTGCGTGGGTTTCCTCCAGATGCTCCGGTTTCCTCCCACGATCCAATGGTGTGCAGGTTAAGTGGATTGGTCATTCTAAATTGCTCCTTAGTGACCAATGATGTGTAGGTTAGGGGGATTAGTGGGATAAATGTGTGGGGTTACGGGTATAGCTAAGGGGGTGAGCCTGAGTAAAGATGCTCTGTCAGAAGGGGTAAGGATGGCAGATTGACTTCTCTAAAGGACATTAGTGAACTAGATGGGTTTTTCCAACAATCGACAATGGTTTCATGGTCATCAGTAGATTCTTAATTCTAGATTTGTTTTTATTGAATTCAAATTCCACCATCTGCCGTGGTGGGGTTTGAACTCGAGTCCCCAGAACATTAGCTGAGTTTCTGGATTAATAGTCTAGTACCACTAATTAATTAATATTAATTATTGATTAAAAGTACCACTAGTCATTCACCTTCCCTGAAGCTTTATCTTCTTGAATCCTGAGCTCCCAAATAGAGCTGGAAAATTACCACTAACACATGGAGAGACAATTCCGCACTTTGTCCACTCAAATCTACGTTGACCATTATGCAACCTCTTAATGGCACAATCTCTTCCGTATATGTCCTTAAAATCACATAAGCTTGTTGTAAAGGAAGATGCTGCAGCCTTTATTGATATGTAGTCTCAGAAATTAACAACACATCAGCACCAGTATCAACCTCCATCCTAATATGTTGTCTATGTGATACACCCTGTACGGATAGGATGTTCAGTTGGAGCTTTTCATCATATCTCTACACATTCTCCTCTTCACAGTCATAATTATTTTCTTCCATTTTGTAGAATGCAACTTGTTCTTCTTCTTGAAGGTACCCAGATTCTTCTTCTGAATATTATTCTCAGGGGAAGCTGGTCTAGACCAACAAGCTTTGTAGCATGACCCATTTTGCCAAGATTCTTGCATTGACTATCCCTGCTCCTGTACTCACTCACTGAATGGCCCATTTTGGCACATCTGTGACATGCTTGTTGCTGTTTTGACTTCCTATGGGCAGCTTCCAATTCGTGGATCTTCATTCCTGCATCAAATTGTGAAGCCTCTTTGGCAGCCAGTTCCATCGACACTGCGATTTCTACTGCTGGCTTTGAGGTCACCTTCCACTTGATTCCTTTGGTTAAAGCTTCTGCAATGATCAATGGCTCGGGAGACTGATGCTCTTCAAGGATCTTTGTCAAGTCATCGTAAGTTTTGCTTTCTGGTTTTGCTGGATGAACCAAGTTCTGGAGCAAACTGCATGTTTCACTTTCTATTGTACTGAGAAAAATTGGCATAAGCAACTCATTTGCAATTTTATTTTCTTGTACAAATTACTGAAACCATTGTTCACAGGAACTCAATGATTAATTTTCTTCATTGAAATGGCCCATTGAAGTTAATTGACCAACCATTCTCTTACAGGCGTTAGCGACTCGAGACTGTTCATTATATATTTTTTACTGTCTTCCCAATTCCTCTTTTTAGTCTGGAGACTGTTGACTTGAATGTATTTTTTGTTCAAATGACCCCAGCTGTACAGCAAAACATCCATCATTTTAATTATGTCAGATACTACCTGGAATCTCACCCTTCTCTGATTGGTAAAACCCATAGTTTTAAACCAGCACAGAGAGCTTTTTCCTTCTTAGCCTTCCTGCACTGTCAGTTTAATCTTTGATCCTTTTGCTCCTTTCCCCCAAGACTTCCAACATTGGAATTGTCAGAATCCATCATTCTTCTCTTTGGATCTGTTCTCGATGTTCTCGATGAAACAAAATCCCAACCCGCCACCAATATTCTTCCTGCAATATCCTAACGATGTTAGGGGTTGTGGGTTTTACACAGATGGAAAGATTTGGTTTGCACACAAATATTCAAACTACCACACAACAGGATTTATTAAAAGAGCTGTTCTCTGCTCTGTGCAGAATACAAGACGGAAACTAAAACAGCAGTCTCTACAACACCCTAATGACATCACAATCAATTCATGTGAGCAGATCTTAAAGCAACCTGCAACCCTTTTAAATATATAACACTTTTCATTGGACACTCACTCCCTCACAGTTAATCCGCACACTGGACACTCTCTCACAGTTAATCCTCACACTGGACACTCCCTCACAGTTAATCCGCACACTGGACACTCTCTCACAGTTAATCCGCACACTGGACACTCTCTCACAGTCAATCCTCACACTGGACACTCCCTCACAGTTACTCCGCACACTGGACACGACCTCACAGTTAATCCTCACACTGGACACTCCCTCACAGTTAATCCTCACACTGGACACTCTCTCACAGTCAATCCTCACACTGGACACTCCCTCACAGTTACTCCGCACACTGGACACGACCTCACAGTTAATCCTCACACTGGACACTCCCTCACAGTTAATCCGCACACTGGACACTTCCTCACAGTTACTCCGCACACTGGACACTCTCTCACAGTTAATCCTCACACTGGACACTCCCTCACAGTTAATCCGCACACTGGACACTCTCTCACAGTTAATCCGCACACTGGACACTCTCTCACAGTTAATCCTCACACTGGACACTCCCTCACAGTTACTCCGCACACTGGACACTCTCTCACAGTTAATCCTCACACTGGACACTCCCTCACAGTTAATCCTCACACTGGACACTCTCTCACAGTCAATCCTCACACTGGACACTCCCTCACAGTTAATCCGCACACTGGACACTTCCTCACAGTTTTTAATCTGGTTTCCATGGGCGATCCCATGGTTTTCAGGCAGGTTATAAAATTCTCAGCCTTGATTTTCAAATCTCTCCCTGGCCTCACCTTTCCTTCCTCTATAAAAACTCCTCCAGCCCCACAACCCTCGGAGAGATCTCCACTTCTCTCAGTCTGGATTCTTGACCATTCTGATTTTAATGGCTCCACCGTTGGTGATTGCACCATCACTTCCCCAAGATCAGGAACTCCCTCCCTCCTCCCCCCCCCCCACCCTTCCCCCCACCCAACCCTTCCCCCCCCCCGTCCCCCACCCTTCCCCCCCCCACTCCCGCCCCCCCACCCCCCCACCCAACCCTTCCCCCCCACCCACCCCCGTCCCCCACCCTTCCCCCACCCAACCCTTCCCCCCCCGCCGCCGCCCCCCCACCCTTCCCCCCACCCAACCCCTCCGCCGCCCCCCCACCCTTCCCCCCACCCAACCCTTCCCCCCCACCCACCCCCCCACCCCCCACCCTTCCCCCCACCCAACCCTTCCCCCCCACCCAACCCTTCCCCCCCCGCCGCCCCCCACCCTTCCCCCCCACCCAACCCTTCCCCCCCACCCCCCCGTCCCCCACCCTTCCCCCCACCCAACCCTTCCGCCCCCACCCTCCCCCCACCCCACCCCGTTTTTACTTCATTTTCTTCCTTTGAGATGCTGTTTAAGACCTGTCTCTGTGACCAAGCTTTTTGGTCCCAGGCCCTAATGTTTCCTTCCTGAGCTCAGTGGTAAATGTTGCCTTGGAATTTTTAATTTGTTTTGGGGGTTAATGTTTACAGTGGCACAGTGGTTAGCACTTCTGCCTCTCAGCGCCAGTGACCCAGGCTCAAATCCCAGCTTGGGTCACTGTCTGTGCGGAGTCTGCATGTTCTCCCCATGTCTGCGTGGGTTTCCTCCGGGTGCTCCGGTTTCCACCCACAGTCTGAAAGACATGCTGGTTAGGGTGCATTGGCCATGCTAAATTCTCCCTGTATCCTAACAGGCTCCGGAGTGTGGCAACTAGGGGATTTTCACAGTAACTTCATTGCAGTGTTAATGTAAGCTGACTTGTGACACTAATGAATAAATAAAATGAATTTGGCTGTGCCAAAGGTGCTATGCCAATGCATGTTATTGTTAATACACAGGGTATCACCCTGTGGACAGAGTGGAGCCGCTGTCATTGTTCATGTGACTGAGGAATGTGAGTGAGTTGCTGCACTCTGGCTCTGAGCTACGTAGCCCAGGGTGCTCCCAACTTTGATTCCCAACTCGTTCTTGGCAGTGAGCCCACGCACAGTGAGATCCCGCACGATTTAGAGACAAGGTTCACACTCTGGCTCACAAGCCCATCAACTCTCTGTCTGGACACTGAGTGAGGATGGGATTTGGGTGTGAAGCCCCTCACGGTGCAGTCGTCCACTGAGCCTCACCTTCCAGAGTTTTAGCTCCGAATGTGCCTACTCGGGGCAGGTAGGAACGAACCTTCTGGAAAAAGAAGGTGCAACAAGCAGCCAGGAATACAGGCCGTTTATAAAAGACAAAATGAAGACTCAAGATAAAGCAAAGCTAAGGGACATCGGGGCCACTCTGAATCACTCGGTGACTGGGTAAGTGGTCTCGGCACAGCCTCCAGGCATGTCCAAGAGTTGACTCCTAACTAAATGAGGGTCCCATGCCAGCTTGAGAGTTCTCAGTTATTACTGTGATAAATTGGGTCATCAAGAGTGAAATGATGGGATGTTGACTGGCCCCGCTCAGTGAAGAAGAGTATCAATCATCCTGACAACAGATTACAATCAAAGCAGAAGCAATGGGTATAGAACAAACCGCTTCACTTTAACAGAGAGTTGGGCTGAAGAGCAGTCACTGACCCACAAGCTGCCCAGGGCTGAGCTACACTCACAGGCCTGCACTCCCACCTACTGCTCACCAGCTGTAATTACAACTGGCAGTGATATTCCATTGACCCTGAGTGAAACAGACTGCACAGCGGGAGGTTTAACCAGGACAGGTGTGTGAGTTTAGCTGCAGGAGTGGGTGTTAAAAAGTGGTGGAACATGTCTGCAATCTGACTCCAACGCTCTGACATCTGTGTTTAACTCGGATGTTTTTGGCTGCCTGTGAGTATCTCTCTCCAGATTCAGATTGGTGATCAGGACATGTAAAGCAATATTATATTTTAACCAACATTTCAGTTTATCCGGGTAACTATGGTTACCCTGGTCATCCCTAAAACTGCCCACTGGTAGCAAGATGAGCAGAAAGTGGCAATTCATGGGGTTCATTATAAGTTAGACAAATACACCACTAACATGGTGGCACAGTGGTTCGCACTGCTGCCTCACAGTGCTCGGGACCTGGGTTCGATTCCTGGCTTGTGTCACTGTCTGTGTAGAGTTTGCACGTTCTCCCCGTGTCTGTGTGGGTTTCCTCTGGCTGTTCCAGTTTCCTCCCACAGTCTGAAAGATGCACAGGTTAGGTGGATTGGCCAACATGTTATTTTAACAGTCAGGCAGCAGTGGTAAGTTTTCACGAATCCTGCAGTCTGGCTCTGAGGTCAGCACTACGAGGCAACATGAAAAAAATAAAAAGAAAACTGCAAATCGTCAATGATTCAGGGGGAAGGGAGTGGAGAGATTATTGAAATAACTAAAAACAAAGCAGTTTCAAACAGTGTTACAGGGTTCAAGAAATAAATAGCAAGTCCAGCTGAGAGATCTCCCAGGGAGATACAATGACTGCAGTGGGTTTTGATGAGAAGCTTAACAAAGCAAAGGAGTTTCAAATACTGGAAGGAAATCTTTAAAGAAAGCTTAGGAAATCCACGCATTCGAAATTAATACAACCTGGGAGCTTTAAACACATGGGGATGAAATCAAACTCAAAACTAGGCACTGTGCAAACAACAGGATTGGACAGTAAGTTTGAAGCTGAACAGGTCATCACGTTAATTTACTCCTTAGGAACAATAGGAGATGATGTTATTAATCAATGTGAGGAAGTCTGAAAAGCATCTCACAGCTATTTCAACTTGAAGACCATACAATTCTGCCAAGGGTCAAATTCAACAAAATGATTCTGGAACCAGATGAACCAGTAAATGTTCTTTTATAAATGACCTTTATAAACTGGTTGAAGGATGTGAGTGGACGGTGGACCACGTCTGCCAGGCCCTGCTAGAGCTGGCACCACATGAAATGGGGGGAAATCAACTTACCAACCAACAAAGCCGCTCTGAATTTCAATGTGAGTGGCTCATTCCAGAGCAATAAGGTCGACCTGTGTGGCATCTCCCAGTCGGCCACACAAAAATGCATCCGGAAGGTTACAGATGCCCTTTGTGCGAGGGCTCACATGTATATCAACTTTGGGACCAGGTGAGCCAAGGTGCCAGGGCCATGGGCTTCACCACCTTAGCAGGCTTGCCCCAAGTGCAAGGTTTGGTTGACTGCATCCACATGGTCCTTGCGCTCCAAGGTGCCACTCAGCACCATTCATGAACTGCAAGGGATACTCATTCCTCAATGTGCAGCTCGTCTGTGACAACACAATGTGCTTCATGCAGGTGTGTGCCCATTTCCCAGGGAACTACATCTTGGGGCACTCTCAGATCCCAGCCACCTTGGAGGAAGAGTGACAGCTAGAGGGATGGTTCCTTAGGGACAAGGGGTACCCACTCAGTGTGGAGGCCACAAATGTAGGCCCGTTACAATGAGGCTGACATTTCAATGCGCGTGCTGGTTGAGCAGGCAATTGGCCTGCTGAAGACGCGGTTCAGGTACCTAGACCGATCAGAAGTTTGCTTACAGTTAGCTGCCTGAGGCTTTCCCACACTGCTGTGCTCTCCACATCTTGGCGCTGCAGAGGGGAGACCATCTGGATCTGGAGGAGATGGAGGAGCGCCACATCTGCTCGGATAAGGAGGATGCCGAGGAGGGTGGTGAGGGTGACCATGCAGAGGAGGAGGAGGTGGAAGAACCCCAGGAAATGGACAGGGCCCGACTGGGGAGGCACTAGGGAGGGCCTCATAGCATCCCACTTTATGGACAAGCCAAACTAGGATCGACTGGCTCTCCCCCTCCACGGGGACTCACATCTCAGCAGTTATGTGGTGCCAGCAGTATGCTCCCATGCTGTCATGAGCAGGACAGTGAAGCCATTGGCCAAATGAAGATCATTCATCTTCTTCCAACACTGTTGCCCCGTCCTCTTCTGGAGTGCGCTGGCACTGACTAGGGCTGCCACTGCATCCCAGGCGGGGGTGTGACCCTGCTGGAAGGCCGTCTCCCCAGAGCAGGGGTAGAGTGTGTCCCGCCTCTGCCTCTGCTCCGCTCCATCCAGCATCCTGGTGAGGGCTCCCTCTGAGAAACGCAGAGGGTCCAGGTGCTGGGTTCTTGGTTCCCATCCTCTGCAGTCGTTGGGGAACAGGGGTTGGGGAGGTGTTTATATGGAGCTCCCCAGTACTTGCAGCAGTTAAGTTGTTGCGAGGTGGGCGAATCAGAGGGAGCACACCACAAGAGTGGCTTGATTCTTGTGGGCCTAAGAAGTATCGCCAATGAGGCATAAGATTTGCCCAAAAACATGCCAACGGTATTGGCGGAATCGCTCCATTTTCCATGTTAGAGCCAAAACTCTGCTATTCTTTGGTAAGGTTTCACCCTGTGGCTACGATTTTCCAGCCACGTTGCGCCTGGAGCAGATTGCGCTAACATTGTGCGTGGGCCCAAAGTCGGATTTGGCACCTGGCATCTGGCCATTTGCGATCTTCCCGATCCCTCTCTGCTGGAGCAAAGCGGATCTCACCCAGAGAGGACGCAAGGCTGATTGGCACCAGATTAACTGGATTTCAATCTCATTAGCAAGTTTGGCACGCGATCAAACCCCCGACCCCCGGAATGTTCCCACCGCCCCCCCAGTGGGAAGTCACACAGGTCCAGCCTGCCAGGAGGAGCAGGGAGGCCCTCATTGTCAACAGATGCTCCAATTCGTAGGCTTGGTATCTGGTAGTTCCCGGCCGACTTTCAGGTGTCACGGATATAGCTGTGCCACCCTGTTCAACCCACTGCCCGTGAGATGCACCAGTGTCAGGCTGGGGGATCCGGAAGGGCTGGGGACAACTGGGGTCTCCTGGGCCCCTGGGACACTCCATGAGACAGAGGGGCAGTTAGAGTGAGTTCCAGAAGCCTCTGTGTCACCAATAGTGCCTGCACCGTGTTGTGAGAGTCCTCAGCAATGGACCTCTGCATCTGGACCAAGATTGGGAGTCCCCCTGTGACTGGGCCATGCTCTCAAGGCCCTCGGTCATGGCTCTCTGAGGCCTGGCCATGCCTTGGACCCTGCCAAGCATGTCTACAAATTCCTGCCCCAGAGACGCAACTCAGGAATTCCCACCCCAGTCTCCTCCCTCCCTCTTTTATGATGTCCTGTGGGGACAAAAGGGGTAAACTGAGTGGGCCCAGGTGGGTGGGGCGACAGGTGGCATATGTCAGCAGCGTTCCTGAACAGGCAGGGGTTGTGACTGGGGGGTGTCAGAGGGGTTTGAGGACGATGCTGGGGAATTGGGTGCTGGAAGTCCAGCAGGAGGTCAGGGGGTGGATTGATGAGGACATTCTGGGTGTGATGGACGGGATGGGTGCCAGGCTGTGACAGATAGACACTCACCCTTGCAGCTCAAACAAGGTCATTAATTTTCTTGTGGCATTGGGTGCCAGTCCTCAGTGTCGGGCCATGGGCACTGACTGCCGCAGCCAGCGCATCCCAGGCTGCATTCCCTGCCCCTGGGTTATCTACCCCACCGAGGGTACAGGGCTTCTCCTCTACTGCGTCCAGAAACCTTCCAAGATCTACGTCCATGAAACGTGGAGCTGCCCTCCGCGCTGTCATCCTCCTGGTTTCACTGGCTGTGAGTGCAAAGCTCCCCCCGGTCATTGACCCCCCCCATCACTGTCCCCCCCATCACTGTTCCCCCCATCACTGTCCCCCCATCACTGTTCCCCCATCACTGTCCCCCCATCACTGTTCCCCCCATCACTGTTCCCCCCATCACTGTTCCCCCCATCACTGTCCCCCCATCACTGTTCCCCCATCACTGTCCCCCCCATCACTGTTCCCCCCATCACTGTTCCCCCATCACTGTCCCCCCATCACTGTTCCCCCCATCACTGCCCTCCCATCACTGTTCCCCCCATCACTGTTCCCCCATCACTGTTCCCCCATCACTGTCCCCCCATCACTGCCCCCCCATCACTGTTCCCCCATCACTGTTCCCCCATCACTGTTCCCCCATCACTGTTCCCCCCATCACTGTCCCCCCATAACTGTCCCCCATAACTGTCCCCCATCACTGTCCCCCCATCACTGTTCCCCCTATCACTGTTTCCATTACTGTCCCCCCATCACTGTCCCCCCCATTACTGTCCCCCCATAACTGTCCCCCCATCACTGTTCCCCTATCACTGTTCCCATCACTGTCACCCATCACTGTTCCCATCACTGTCCCCCATCACTGTCCCCCCCATCACTGTCCCCCCATAACTGTCCCCCCATCACAGTCCCCCCATCACTGTCCCCACATAACTGTCCCCCCATCACTGTCCCCCTATCACTGTCCCCCCATAACTGTCCCCCCATCACTGTCCCCCATCATTGTCCCCCCACATCACTGTTCCCCCATCACTGTCCCCCATCATTGTCCCCCCACATCACTGTCCCCCCATCACTCTCCCCCCCATCACTGCCCCCCCATCACTGTCCCCTCATCACTGTCCCCTCATCACTGTTCCCCATCACTGTTCCCCCATCACTATTTCCCCCATCACTTCCCCCTTCACTGTTCTCCAATCGCTGTCCCCCATCACTGTCCCTCCCCAATCACTGTCCCCCCATCACTGTCCCCCCATCACTGTCCCCCCATCACTGTCCCCCCATCACTGTCCCCCCATAAAATGTAATTTCCGACTCTCCTCCCAATGCCCCACCTCTGTCCCATTCTCCCATCCCTCCAATCTCCAACACTGCGCTGACATCCCTGATCTCCAACTCTTCCCCAATTTCAGAGCCTCCCATAGTCCTGGAGGGGTGGCATGGTGGCCCAGTGGTTCGCACTGCTGCCTCACAGCGCCAGGGTTCGATTCCCAGCTTGGTTCACTGTCTGTGTGGAGCCTGCACTTTCTCCCCGTGTCTGCGTGGGTTTCCTCCAGGTGCTCCGGTGTCCTCCCACAATCCGAAAGACATGCTGGTTGGGTGCACCAGTCGTGCTAAATTCTCCCTCAGTGTACCCGAACAGGCACTGGAGTGCAGCGACTAGGGGATTTTCACAGTAACTTCATTGCAGTGTTAATGTAAGCCTACTTGTGACACTAACAAATAAATTTTACTTTTAACTTTACTTTAGGCCATACTGTACGTATTGTGGCCTTTGGCAGCACGCTAGCACAACCCTTTGTCCCATGATCACACGTGAGTGACCCTTTGATCTTTGCTGGGTTGGTTTGAGTCTGATGGAATCAGGTTGACTTGCAACCGGCCATTTCAGCTGAATTGTAAACAGTTCAGACAAGACCTGTCAGTGACGGTGTCAAAGGCTGTAAAACACACTGAAATGTCCTGAAATACACAGCAGCAAGTTCAACTATTTTGTGGGCTGAGGAATGTTGCAATTCGTTCTGTCCAGTGGGTGTATAAAAATATTTCTACTTGGAGAACATGTCTTGTTAACCAGAATCCTCTTCCATGTAACTTAAACCCGAATACAAATATTTGCACAACCCTCCAAACTGCTGCAACCTTTAAGGTGACAGAAAGAGGGCCAACTGTTCCAGTCTTGCATTCCTATTAATAAAACCCTCATTACTTCCAAACATCCTGCTAGATATCTGTGAATTCCACGTGGCTGCTTGATACGATCGAGTGGTTTCACTCAGAGCTACAGCATGCTACTGCACATACAATGGGCTACCAGCAGAGGGTGCAATAAGAGCAGTTAACAAGAGCTGTAGATACAAAAGTACAGTAAGAAGCCTCACAACACCAGGGTAAAGTCCAACAGGTTTATTTGGTAGCACAAGCCACTAGCTTTCAAAAGTACAAAAGTAAAAGATATAAAAGTAAACATAGAAACATAGGAAACAGGAACAAGAGGAGGCCATTCAGCCCTTCGAGCCTGCTCCGTCATTCATTATGATCATGGCTGATCGTCCAACTCAATAGCCTGATCCCGCCTTCCCCCCACATCCTTTGATCCCCTTCGCCCCAGGACCTATATCTAACTGCTTCTTGAAAACATTTAATGTTTTAGCCTCAACTACTTTCTGTGGTAGTGAATCCTACAGGCTGACTACTCGCTGAGTGGAGAAATTTCTCCTCATCTCTGTCCTAAACGGTCTATCCTGTTACCTCAGACTGTGACCCCTGGTTCTGGACACCCCCACCATCGGGACTATCTAACCGGTCTCGTCCTGTTAGAATCTTACAAGTTCCTATGAGATACCCCCTCATTCTTCTGAACTCCAGCGAATGCAATCCCAACTGACTCAATGTCTCCTCATACATCAATCCCAGGAATCAGTCTGGTGAACTTCCTTTTCACTCCGTCTAGAGACAAAATATCCGTCTTCAGATAAGGAGACCAAAACTGCAGACAATATTCCAGTTCAATCTGTCATTGGGATCAATCTTCATCATGTTATTGTAATACAGAGTTAATGTTGAATATGTAAATATACAGTCTAGTTTATCAATGACATAAGATCACATGACAGAGAATGGAGAGAGATAGTTCTCTGTAGAACCTCATACTAAATCTGTGTTGTATGTACTTATTATTATGTCTCATAAAAGGTAGAGTTTACCAACAGCTTTTCCTCCAGCAATATCTATAACTCCAGACCATGAACAGCCCCATCTCAGGCCCAAAATGATCACGGATGGTGGCAGTGGAAAACACGACAGAAGAAGCATTGAATGAGGGGTCAGACAACTGGAAGGAGCAGCGAGAGAAATGACTGCAAGACAAGGACAGTCCAGGGAAATCTTCAGCAGAACCCCAGGAAAGGGGACGGTGAAGGGAAACTATGGAGAAAATCCTACCTCTAGCGGAATATTTCGACCATATGTGAAGCCCAGATCAAACCGAGAAGTGACATGAGAAATGTGATCGCAGATTTACCAGGTACAGAACAGCTTTGGGACATCCGAGAAGCTTAGCAAGGTACCGGTCAGTACCCTTCTCTATGCTGCAGGGAGTAGTATGGACAACAATATGATTGGACAGGGCATAAATAAAGACAATGCAATTTATGAAGAAATTATCAAAGCCATTGATACTTTTTTAGTCTTCAAAGGAACACCATTATGGAGTGAGGAAATTCAATGGATGCACCCAAAAGCACTGCAGAGATTCTTTTATCAATGATTTATATCAACTAGTTGAGAATTGTGAATACAAAGCCATGAAAGACAAAATTAATTCAGGATGTAACTGTCGGAGTAGAAGAGGAGATTTTATCAGACTTTTTGCAGTCGAGGGAAGATTTGACCCTATTGAAGACTGTGCAGAAAGCAAAGCAGGCAGCAGTCAGAAAACAAAATCAAATTTCTATTCAAGGTGAAAATTAAATCCAGTGGAGCAAAACAGCTGATTCAGTCCAGTTTGGAGCAAATAGAAGTAAGAGTGCACCTAATCCCAAACAAAGAAGCAGTGAAGAGAGCTGCCACTATTCAGTGCTCTCATTGTGACGGGAAAAGGCTGCATCTGTACAAAGAATGCCCCAGCAAAAATGCAGAGTGCCATTCCTGCAAGAAGAGCAGCCATTTTAAATCAGTTTGTCTCAGTAAAAAATTCCAAACTATAAAATGAAAGGAGAAACAACTAAGATCATCTACCATCCAAGAAGCTAGAGAAGGAAAGGATAAAGAACTGTCTTTCATGGGAGAAATTATAAGATCAATTGGAGTGCAGATATTATGGGCAACAAACACAAAACAAATTTCAAGTTAGACACTGGAGCAGGAGTTTCAATTCTTTCAGGAACAGAAAACTAGCTAGAGCAAGACTTCCTCCGGACATCGGCCATGAGACTGCCAGGAGGTATTCAGCTGAAAGTCATGGGGTAGTGGACTGATAAACTCCAGTACAAAGGATGAGAAATTGCAGAAACTTTGTATGCAATCCAAAATCAAGGGTGTACACTGTTAATTCAAAATGCTTACGCAGATCTACAACTGATCTGGAAAGTCAGTGGTTTGGGCAGCCCAGAAAAATCAACAGAATTCAAGAATTCCCAAAATTGTTCAGAGGTCTTGAGAAGGCTGAAAGAACTGCTATGAAGTGGGACGACCAAAACCTAATAGGATCAGATAGAAAACTCGAGAACAATGGGGGAACATTTCCCATGAAGAGCAGAGGAAGGAACCACAAGTCCATTACATGAAAAAGCAGCAGGTATCAAACAAGAAACTAATAGATGAATATGTCCAAGGTGTCAGGGAAACTGTCAGGGAAACTGTCAGGGAAAGGAACTAATGAAAAGTGGAACTTTTTCAAGGAACAAATACTGGATGTCCTTGATAGGTATGTCCCTGTCAGGCAGGGAGGAAATGGCCGAGTGAGGGAACCATGGTTCACGAAAGAGGTGGAATGTCTTATGAAAAGGAAGAGGGAAGCTTATGTAGGGATGAGGAAACAAGGTTCAGATGGCTCGATTGAGGGTTACAAGTTAGCAAGGAATGAGCTGAAAAAGGGGCTTAGGAGAGCTAGGAGGGAACATGAGAAGTCCTTGGCAGGTCGGATCAAGGAAAACCCCAAGGCTTTTTACTCTTATGTGAGGAATAAAAGAATGACCAGGGTGAGGTTAGGGCCGGTCAAGGACAGTAGTGGGAACTTGTGTATGGAGTCAGTAGAGATAGGCGAGGTGATGAGTGAATACTTTTCTTCAGTGTTCGCCAAGGAGAGGGGCCATGTTTTTGAGGAAGAGAAGGTGTTACAGGCTAATAGGCTGGAGGAAATAGATGTTCGGAGGGAGGATGTCCTGGCAATTTTGAATAAACTGAAGGTTGATAAGTCCCCTGGGCCTGATGAAATGTATCCTAGGATTCTTTGGGAGGCAAGGGATGAGATTGCAGAGCCTTTGGCTTTGATCTTTGGGTCCTCGCTGTCCACGGGGATAGTGCCAGAAGACTGGAGAATGGCGAATGTTGTTCCTCTGTTTAAGAAAGGGAATAGAAATGACCCTGGTAATTATAGACCGGTTAGTCTTACTTCGGTGGTTGGTAAATTGATGGAAAAAGTCCTTAGGGATGGGATTTACGACCATTTAGAAAGATGCGGATTAATCCGGGATAGTCAGCACGGATTCGTGAAGGGCAAGTCGTGCCTCACAAATTTGATAGAATTTTTTGAGGAGGTAACTAAGTGTGTTGATGAAGGTAGGGCAGTTGATGTCATATACATGGATTTTAGTAAGGCGTTTGATAAGGTCCCCCATGGTCGGCTTATGATGAAAGTGAGGAGGTGTGGGATAGAGGGAAAGTTGGCCGATTGGATAGGTAACTGGCTGTCTGATCGAAGACAGAGGGTGGTGGTGGATGGAAAATTTTCGGATTGGAGGCAGGTTTCTAGCGGAGTGCCACAGGGATCAGTGCTTGGTCCTCTGCTCTTTGTGATTTTTATTAATGACTTAGAGGAGGGGGCTGAAGGGTGGATCAGTAAATTTGCTGATGACACCAAGGTTGGTGGAGTAGTGGATGAGGTGGAGGGCTGTTGTAGGATGCGAAGCTGGGCTGAAAAATGGCAAATGGAGTTTAACCCTGATAAATGTGAGGTGATTCATTTTGGTAGGACTAATTTAAATGTGGATTACAGGGTCAAAGGTAGGGTTCTGAAGACTGTGGAGGAACAGAGAGATCTTGGGGTCCATATCCACAGATCTCTAAAGGTTGCCACTCAAGTGGATAGAGCTGTGAAGAAGGCCTATAGTGTGTTAGCTTTTATTAACAGGGGGTTGGAGTTTAAGAGCCGTGGGGTTATGCTGCAACTGTACAGGACCTTGGTGAGACCACATTTGGAATATTGTGTGCAGTTCTGGTCACTTCACTATAAGAAGGATGTGGAAGCACTGGAAAGAGTGCAGAGGAGATTTACCAGGATGCTGCCTGGTTTGGAGGGTAGGTCTTATGAGGAAAGGTTGAGGGAGCTAGGGCTGTTCTCTCTGGAGCGGAGGAGGCTGAGGGGAGACTTAATAGAGGTTTATAAAATGATGAAGGGGATAGATAGAGTGAACGTTCAAAGACTATTTCCTCGGGTGGATGGAGCTATTACAAGGGGGCATAACTATAGGGTTCGTGGTGGGAGATATAGGAAGGATATCAGAGGTAGGTTCTTTACGCAGAGAGTGGTTGGAGTGTGGAATGGACTGCCTGCAGTGATAGTGGAGTCAGACACTTTAGAAACATTTAAGCAGTTATTGGATAGGCACATGGAGCACACCAGGATGATAGGGAGTGTGATAGCTTGATCTTGGTTTCAGATAAAGCTCGGCACAACATCATGGGACGAAGGGCCTGTTCTGTGCTGTACTGTTCTATGTTCTATGTTCTATGTGTTATGAAGAATGCATAATGTTTAAGTTGAATGTCTGTGTGTGTGCATGAAGAAAGGTAAAATGCTTTCTGTTTCGTTTAGATTGTTTATGAATCTTGATGCCTGGGAGACTGGATAGACTCCTAACTAAAATGTTCAGCCTTTAGGGTTTGCTGGCACATATGCATTTTCAGTGAGGTTTTACAACCCCTGAGGTTAAAGCGATGGGTTCAAAGGGGTTAAACATTCAGTGCTCACAGGGAGAAAAGCACAAAGTAGAAACAATCTTTACTCTTGCCTAGCAACAGTGATCAAATCACACAGATAGAGTGAAGGATAGAAAAAGGAGAGAGTGTGTCAGAAAGAGAGGGTAAGAAATGTAAGCTCTTTGATAAAAAAAAGACGACAAACCTATTGGGGACAGTGATTGGCTGAATAGTCAGTGATAGAGCTCAGTAAAGGTATCACTTTAGCAGAGATGCTACTGGAAGACTGAGTTTAGGAAACTGATTTGTTTGCTTTGCAGTTCAAGAAACAATGAGTTTAAAGTGCCGTGTCTGGGTGTCTCAGGGATAGATACCAATTGGATAAGAATCACCAAGTGAATGCTCAGAAATCCTCCAGAAGAAAACCGCTTGCAACTGTCAATCCCAAGCAAGAGGCCTTTGTGGTAACTCTTCACTGGTTTATGTGTCTGTAAAGAATAAAGGAATAGTGTAAATTTGAAGCACCTTCATGTGTTTGTATGACCTTGCCCCTCCCTATGGCTGTAGTTTCTTCCAATCCCACAACCCTGCCACAATATCTGCGCTCCTCTGATTCCCAATTATAAAGCTCTGCCTCCAATTACCTCAGCTCCCAGCTCTGGATTACACCTCCCCACATCTCTACTTCATTTCACCTGCCCTGCAACCCTCCCTGGACCCACAGGAGTGAATATTTAACTGAGTGGAATGGAATTACTTTCCTGCTGCCTTTGCAAGAAGACAAAGATTTCCAGCAATTCTCAGGGTACAGCTCCCACAAAAAGGATATCGGCATGGCCCACGAGATCTAGCGGCACAGAATCCTGAGCATAATCCAATGGAATCCAACGCCCTGACCAACTGAATCAGATGAAATGATTGCTCTGCCTGTTCCAAACTCTCAGAGTCAGGGTCTCAGCTCTGAGACCCAGACAGCTGCATTCTCCAGGTTCAACTGACAGCCAAGGGGCTGGGAATACCTTTGAGCTTTCCACCCCCACACCCCCCCACCTCCCCACCCACCCCTCCCCCTCCACCCCCGCCCCACCCTCAACTGATTTCCCACAAGGATAATTCCATCATCTATTCATTTCCATGGCACAGGCATTGCAAAATAAACTGGAGATGTACTGGGAATGAAATCCTAGGAGAAGGATGAGCAAGAGAACTGGAGAGATGACCTCAGTATCATAAGCATCAGTGGAATGCATGAGAGTCAATGCAAAATAATCCATCAAACACACATCACCACATAAATTGAAACTCTTTCATGCAAGTGACGTTTTGGCAGGAGGGTATCATTCTGACTGAATGGAGAATGACAGTTCCCATGCAACGTATAGAACAGCACAGATCCCATTACTAGTTGCAGGAACTGAAATCCTCCTTCCAATGCCAGATTTAGGCATAAGCTAAACAAGCTACAGCTTAGGGCCTCACAATCCGCAGGGGCCTCACAAAATTTCAGAAGGTTTACAATGAAGAGAACATTTAAGAGCGGATACCAGAAAAGAAAAAGAAAGCACCAGCTTGAAGAGCAACTCAAAAAATTACCAAAAGTTGACAGTTACTTTACTCCAGAAACAGATAAGGATCCACAAACCCAAGGTGATCAGCATTCATTTGAATGCATTCATTTGAAAATAATTTGTATTTTCCACTTTAAATACCTTGCTATTAAATAATTAAAAAGCATAATTATGTTTTCAATTTTTTTGTGGCGACCCAAGGTCCTGTTTTGGTACACACCTTTGTGAGACCTTTTGGTGTAACTTTTTAACAAGGGGTCGCCAAGCTTTATATAGCTTAGGGCCTCACCAGGTCTAAATCCAGCACTGCCACCTTCCCAAGTGGTGGACTGCCATTGTCATTGGTGGTCTCTCAACTTGAGGATGACATCTACTTAGGGTCATGAGTTCCTACCATGAAGTCTTCATGTGACTGGACAGGCCAATTCTCCACTCACAGATCTTCAAGCACTTGGAGTAGGATTTCCAACAAGACAGTGGAATGGGGAACGCAGGGTTTGCTTCCTTTTCTTTCTCTGCTGCACTGCCTCATTAGAAATCATACAGTACAGAAAGAGGCCATTCGGCCCATCGAGTCTGCACCAACCACAACCCCACCCAGGCCCTACCCCCATATCCCAAATATTTTACCCGCTAATCCCTCTAATTTACGCATCCCAGTACACTAAGGGGCAATTTTAGCATGGCCAATCAACCGAACCCGCACATCTTTGGACTGTGGGAGGAAACCGGAGCACCCAGAGGAAACCCACGCAGACACGAGGAGAATGTGCAAACTCCACACAGACAGTGACCCAAGCCGGGAATCGAACCCAGGTCCCTGGAGCTGTGAAGCAGCAGTGCTAACCACTGTGCTACCGTGCCGCCGATATTATTAAGACATTCAGACTCAAAGCGTGATGCAGCTTGAAACTGTCACCATTTTGGATGTTTCGGAGCTCCACCCAGTCATTAATGTCCTGCTTCAAGAAGAGTTTCAGTGAGTCTTTGAAACTCTGAAGCTAGCCATTCAAAGATAATATCAGGAAAGATAGCAGAAATCTGAAATTCCCACCCAGAGAAAGCTGCTGAGGCTTTTGGGACCAATTAAAATTTTCAAAGCAGAAACTGATTTTTGATAAGCAAGTGCTGCAGAAGCAAGATCGGTGGATGAAGTTAGGATGCACATCAGCCAAGATCTACCTTTCCTTATATCTATTCTTGTGATGTGGGTGCCATTGGTGAGGCCAGCATTTAACATCCATCTCTAATGGGGCAGCACAGTGGCACAGTGGTTAGCGCTGCTGCCTCACAGCACCAGGGACCAAGGCTCGATTCCCAGTTTGGGTCACTGTCTGTGTGGAGTTTGCACATTCTCCCCGTGTCTGCGTGGGTTTACTTCAGGTGCTTCAGTTTTCTCCCACAGTCCAAAGATGTGCTGGTTAGGTGAATTGGCCGTGCTAAATTCTCCCTCAGTGTACCCAGACTGTGGCGACTAGGGGATTTTCACAGTGCCTTCATTGCAATGTGAATGTAAGCCTACTTGTGACTAATAAATAAACTTTGAACTTTAATTGTCCTTGAGAAGGTGTTGGTGAGCCGTCTTCTTGGAAACTGAGTGGCTTGCTGAACCATTTTACAGTCAATCACTTTCCTGTAGGTCTGTAGTCACATACAGCCCAGCCCTGCAGAGTATCTGCGGCAGACTTGTGGCATTTAAATACAGCCCCCAGTGTTTTTCCCAGGAATCCAGCTTTGGGACCCTTTAGGAGGTTCTGCATTGTCCAAAGAGCTGTCCTTTGGAATAGACAGATATTCTGTCTGATGTTAATTGGTTGGTGGGATGTTAAAGAGTCTGTAGCACAGTCTTTCACAGAATATGGAGTTCTCAAGGTGTCCTGGGCAACACCACACCCACACTCAACACCAGCAATAGCTAATCAACTCGTTCTTCATCTCATTTCTTTTTACAGGATTTTGCTGTGTATAAAATGGTCACTATACAGTGGCCTGAGTTTTTCACCTGTTGGACGTACACACCCATTGGACCTGGAAGCAAATACAAAACGCATTCCTGGCCGTGGTCATTCGCAGCCGCAGACGGTCCTGGAGTGCAATTTCACACCGTCTGGTCAATTAATGACCAACCGCGCTCTGGGAAAGACTGAGTGTTGTCAGGGAGGGCAGGAAAAGGGTGGGCAGAATGAAAGGGAGGGTGCGTGCTGGCGTTTCCGCTCAGGGGGACAGCCGCTGCAGAGCTGCCTCGGGGAGCTGCTGACCTGTGAAAAGTAAATATCGATGTGAAAACTGTACCACGGGTTAGGCTGCACAATCAAATACAGGCCTCAGTCCTCAGGCACATCTGATCATTTTACTCCAGCCCTGACAGTTCATCCCTCCCTGAATCAAGGTTCAACCTCAAACGTAAAGGCCACCTGGCCAATCGGTCCACTCTGCCGAACGTATAAGCAATCTGGCCAAGTAAAACTGCGTTCGATTGGCCCCTTAATAGGCTAAATTGCTTGCTTGAGTGTCAGTGGGCATGCTCTAACTCTCGCATGCACCCGCCACCCAAGATATCGTGCAAGAGTGCGACGAATTTGTAACGTGCACCCAAAGTCCTCTCCCGCGATTCTACTGCAACTGTCCGAACAAGATACAAATATGGCCATTGTCTCCATGGCAATCGCAACCCTTCCATTGTATCTGAATCACTCTTACACATTCTGATAGATGCAATAAAGTGATATATCAATGCAAAACTTTCAATCTTCGGCTAATGCAATGAAATCTTTGCTCACAGCGATGGCATCAACTCACCAAATTACAGATATCACCCAATCCTTACATCTGTAATCTAGGCCAAAACCTCAGTGCATTACAACAGAGAGCTGTCTTTCAGATGAGACGTTAATCCGAGACCCTGTCTGCCCTTTCCAGGTAGACATCAATGATCATAGAATAGAATCCCTACAGTACAGAAGGAGGCCATTCGGCCCATCGAGTCTGTACCGACCACAATCTCACCTAGGCCCTATTCCTGGAACCCCACTCATTTAACCTGCTAATCCCCCTGACACTAGGGTCAATTTAGCATGGCCAATCAACCTGACTTGCACATCAACTGTGGGAGGAAACCAGAGCACCCGAAGGAAACCCACGCACACACAGGGAGAAAGTGCAAGCTCCACTCAGTGACCCGAGGCCATAATTGAATCCGGGTCCCTGGTGCTGTGAGGCAGCAGTGCCAACCACTGTGTTGCTGTGCTGCCCTAGTCTTGAACTCTTTGAAGAAGAGTTGAAGGATTCTCTCAACCAAAATCACTAACATGGGTTATCTGTTCATTTAATATTGCTGCTTGTGGGTATTTGTTGTGTGCATATTAGCTGCGTTTTCTAACATTACAATAGTAGCTACACTTCGGCAGCACGGTGGCACAGTGGTTAGCACCGCTGCCTCACAGTGCCAGGGACCCGGGTTCAATTCCTGGCTTGGGTGGAGTCTGCACGTTCTCCCAGAGTCTGTACATTCTCCCCGTGTCTGCGTGGGTTTCCTTCGGATGCTGCGGTTTCCTTCCACAGACTGAAAGACGTGCTGGTTAGGTGCATTGGCCATGCTAAATTCTCCCTCAGTGTACCCGAACAGGTGCCGGAGTGTGGGGATTTTCACAGTAATTTCATTGCAGTGTGAATGTAAGCCGACTTGTGACAATAATAAATAAACTTTATTAACTTTAAACTTCAAAAGTACACCATTAGCTGTAAAGTGAACATAAGACCATAAGAACTAGGAGTAGGGGGAGGCCATCTGGCCCCTCGAACCTGCTCCGCCATTCAATAAGATCATGGCTGATCTTTTTGTGGACTCAGCTCCACTTACCCGCCCGCTCACCATAACCCTTAATTCCTTTACTGTTCAAAAATTTATCTATCCTTGCCTTAAAAACATTCAATGAGGTAGCCTCAACTGCTTCACTGGGCAGGGAATTCCACAGATTCACAACCCTTTGTGTGAAGACGTTCCTCCTCAACTCAGTTCTAAATCTGCTTCCCCTTATTTTGAGGCCAAGCCCCCTATTTCTAGTTTCACCTGCCAGTGGAAACAACTTCCCTGTTTTTATCTTATCTATTCCATTCATAATCTTATATGTTTCTATAAGATCTTCCCTCATTCTTCTGAATTCCAATGAGGATAGCCCCAGTCTACTCAGTCTCTCCTCATAAGCCAACGCTCTCAACTCCAGAATTAACCTAGTGAATCTCCTCTGCACCCCCTCCAGTGCCAGTATATCCTTTCTCAAATAAGGAGACCAAAACTGTACACAGTACTCCAGGTGTGGCCTCACCAGCACCTTATACAGCTGCAACATAACCTCGCTGTTTTTAAACTCCATCCCTCTAGCAATGAAGGACAAAATTCCATTTGCCTTCTTAATTACCTGCTGCACCTGCAAACCAACTCCTTGTGATTCTTGCACAAGGACACCCAGGTCCCTCTGCACAGCAGCATGCTGCAATTTTTTACCATTTAAATAACAGTCCATTTTGCTGTTATTCCTACCAAAATGGATGACCTCACATTTACCAACATTGTACTCCATCTGCCAGACCCTCGCCCACTCACTTAGACTATCTATATCTCTTTGCAGACTTTCAGTGTCCTCTGCACACTTTGCTCTGCCACTCATCTTAGTGTCATCTTAGTGTCAAGTGCTTTATATTGAGGTCATTAAAGATGCTATAGAAATGCAAATCTTTCTTTACTGCGACAATAACTCCCAATGACGAGAGGGATGAGGCAGTAAGTCTGATAGCTTCAGCACTACCTACACGCTGACATGACCCACAATCAATGTCAATACCTTCATGACCCTGTGGCACTCAATGCCAGTGGAACCTCTACCCACCTATGATGTCGAAAGCACATGACTCTGAACTCTTCAAGCTATCATTTGTGAAATGTTGCAATATTCATTCTGCTGCGACCTCGAGTCCTGCCCTGGATATGGACAGCAATGTGCCTTTGAAAGCATTCCAGCAAGCTTTCAGGATATACCTGCCGTCAATCATTAACCTCAAAGCAACTCTCCCAGAATGTTCTGCAGCATTATGGATGAGTTAAGGTTTGTATTTATGGAAGCAGAGCGAAAAGCTACTCTACTTTGGACTTTTAATTAATTTTGGATTTGACATGCAAACCTACTGACTCCACTCTTTGTCCCATTCCTGCGTTGGTTAGAACAGAGTTTGAACTTTAAAAGAGACGTGATTGATATTGCCAGTTCAATATGTACTTAACTGTGTATCGCTCAGAGTAAGATTCCTTGAGTTAACAAGAAAGGAGTTACTTGTTATTCAGATACGGACATTATTAACCAAAAGGCTTAAAATGCATGAAAATATCCAACTTCCCACTAATGCAAAAACACACACACAACTTCTCCAGGCATGCACAAAAAAACATTTACGGAGTATCACATGTTAAATAAAGCCTGGCAAAGTGAAAAAAGGTAACGTCAGAATAATTATTTACAGATTGTCCGAATGTTTGCTCACAGCTCGGTTGTCACTTTCCACAGTGGCTGCTAATACTTCAGTTTCTGACTGAAGCAGTCAGTCTGCTGTCATGTCTGGTTGATTCTCTTTCCTTGAAGAGAGTGGTGTTGAGTTAAAATTCTCCTAAAGTATTCTCGTTTTGCAGCAATGAGGTCTTCTGGTGGGTTTTCAAACCACAAAGAGCTTTGTTGAGGGAGGTTTCACAGAGGGAGGGGTGGGTGCCCCTCCTGCCCCAGTGGCAGTCTCTGTTTGTTAGTTCAAATGCACCCAAGAGCTTGGTCACAGGATCGTGCTGTGGTTTCAATCTAGGGATATTTCTTAGCCACTGTCTCTGAGAGCTCCATAGACTTTTTCTGATAGTTTAAAGTGGCTTGAGGTCTACACAATGCAACTTATTAGCTGCTATATGCCAGCAGAAAATAGTCTGTTCAAATAGTTCCATATATGTATCTATATATTATCTAGCAGATAACATTACAAATTAATATTCTATATAACACATCTTCATAACACTCTACACTTCCTGTGCATTTAAAAAGGAAGCAAAGTAGTTCGTGTGATGTGGCTGTCTGGCCAAAGATATGTGTACACAGCCAAACAGAGAATACTAGAAAAACTCAGTAAGTCTGGCAGCATCTTCAGGGAGAGAGACCAAGAGATAAATGAACAGGTACGAGGGAGGGGGGGAGGAGTGTTTTTGCATTGAAACAAAAATGTATGGATATAAAAAAGGAGGGTTAAAATGGAGAAGAAAGGTCACAGTCTAAAGTTGTTGGTGTGCCTCAAGGATCAGTGCTGGGCCCACTGTTATTTGTCATTTATATTAATGATTTGGATGAGAATACAGGGGGCATGGTTAGCAAGTTTGCAGATGATGCCAAGATTGGTGGCATAGTGGACAGTGAAGAAGGTTATCTCAGATTGCAACGGGGATCTTGATCAATTGGGCCAGTGGGCTGACGAATGGCAGGTGGAGTTTAATTTAGATAAATGCGAGGTGATGCATTTTGGTGGATTGAACCAGGGCCGGACTTACTCAGTTAGTGGTAGGGCATTGGGGAGACTTACAGAACAAAGACATCTCGGGGTACTGTTCATAGCTCCTTGAAAGTGGAGTCACAGGTGGACAGAGTGGTGAAGAAGGCATTCAGCATGCTTGGTTTCATTGGTCAGAACATTGAATACAGGAGTTGGGACATCTTGTTGAAGTTGTACAAGACATTGGTAAGGCCACACTTGGAATACTGTGTACAGCTCTGGTCACCCTATTATAGAAAGGATATTATTAAACTAGAAAGAGTGTAGAAAAGATTTACTAGGATGCTACCGGGACTTGATGGTTTGAGTTATAAGGAGAGACTGGATAGACTGGGACATTTTTCTCTGGAGTGTAGGAGGCTGAGGGGTGATCTTATAGAGGTCTATAAAATAATGAGGGGCATAGATCAGCTAGATAGTGAATATCTTTTCCCAAAGGTAGGGAGGTCTAAAACTAGAGGGCATAAGTTTAAGGTGAGAGGGGAGAGATACAAAAGTGTCCAGAGGAGCAATTTTTTCACACAGAGGGTGGTGAGTGCCTGGAACAAGCTGCCAGAGGTAGTAGTAGAGGTGGGTACAATTTTGTCTTTTAAAAAGCATTTAGACAGTTACGTGGATATGTTGTGGGAAAAATGCCACTTTGTGAGTCAGGCTTGAAGGTTTCAACAATACAGTTTTATTTAACGAAGCTTCGTGGAGAAAAGGCGCCGGCACTCCGCAGTGCTTCTCGACGGCTACCTTCTCTCAATGAGACAATAGGAGCGGTCCATCTTTATACCCTTTACACAATAGATGGACCGGACATCTAGCCATTATCACATCGTTGTAATCAAGTAGGTGATCGATCGTTAAACACATCATTATAGACAAATACAGACGGGTACAGACATAAGCATGTTAACATCGCATTGTTCTATGAATGGATACATTTCCTACATCAGTGACTATCAATGACTTTAGTTTCGGTCCATTCATACAGTAGTTTACAGTAATTGGTTTTCCTGCATTTTGTATTCCCGATCCCACCTGTAGTTAATCTCATTATCTATCCCTATTGTCCTTATCTTTAAGCCCTGGCTGGCTTCCTGTAGGATTTGATTCCTGCATGTTTAACTTTGGATAGCTGTCTGTCCTTTATGTTTTAATCTCAGGTGGTGGAGGCAAACTCGATAGGGTCTTTTAAGAGACTTCTGGATGAGTACATGTTTAGGAGAGTGATGGTGGCTGTTTGTACTGAAAGTCAGTGTCCGTTTAATGTCTCTTTCCCAGGTGACTGTTTGTGTGCTAGGCAACCATCTTATGTGTACCCATCTGTATATTTTTCCTCCTTCGGGTAAGATGGGTATAGAGGGATATGGACCAATGCGGGCAATTGGGACTAGCTTTGGGGTTTAAAAATAAGGTCGGCATGGACAAGTTGGGCCGAAGGGCCTGATTCCATGCTGTAAACCTCTACGACTCTATAAACGTTTAGTCCTGAGAGCCGTAACATGCCTGATCAGAAGATGAGATGCTGCTCTTCCAGTTTCCATTGAGCTTCAGTGGAACATTGCAACAGGGCAAGGACAGACATGTGGGCACGAGAGCAAGGTACTGAATTAAAATGGTAAGCGATAGAAAGGTTGGGGTGATGCTTGTGGACTGAGCGAAGGTGTATCACAAAGCAGTCACCCAGTCTGTGTTTAGTTTCCCCAGTGTACAGGAGACCACTTTGGGAGCAATGACTACAGTGGACCAAATCGAAGGAGGTGCCAGTAAAATGTTGCTTCACCTGAAAGGAATGTTTGGGGCTTTGAAAGGTGGGCAGGGAGGAGGTAAAGGGGCAGGTGCTGCAATTGCATGGGAGGGTGCCGTGGCAAATGGATGAGCAGTTGGGTGTGATGGCGAGGTGAGCTAGGGCTCCTGCAGGGTGTGAGGGGAAGATGTGTTTCAAGGTGGCACCATGCTGGAGTTGGTAGGAATGGTGGAGGGTGATCCTGTGAATGGTGTGGTGAAAAGTGAGGACAAGGGAGACCCTTTCATGGATCTGGGAGTGAGGGCAGAGGTGTGGGAAGTAAATCAAACCGAGTGGAGTGCCTGTAAATCACAGGGCGGGGGAGGGGGTCCTCAGTTAAAGAAAAGAGCAGACATGTCAGAAACGCCTTTTGCGACGGTGGCATCAGAACCGATACAATAGAGAAACTGGGAGAATGGGATGGAGTCCTGACCGAGAGCAGGATGTGAGCAGCTGCAGTCGAGGAAGCTGTGGGAGCCGGTGGGTTTGTAATGAATATTGGTGGTCAGTGTATCACTGGAAATGGAGACAGAGAGGTCAAGGAAGGGAAGGAGATGGTTGATTGTTGGAGATGGACCCTGTGAAGGTGAGAGAGGGGTGGAAATTGGAAAACAAATTGATCAATGTTTCCAGGTCCCGATGGGAGCATGAAGCAGCACTGATAGAATCTTCATTGTAACGGGAAAAGAGATGTGGGAGGAGCCTGAGCAGGACAGGAACAAGGAATGTTCCACATAACCCACAAAAAGACAGGTATAACTTGGGCCCATGCAGGTTACCAGAGCCACACCTTTTACAGCATGAAGTGAGACACGTTAAAGGAGAAATTGCTGTGAGGGTAAAGTTCAGACAGACGGAGGAGAGCGATGGTGGACGGGGAGTGTTTAGGAGAGTGATGGTGGACGGGGAGTGTTTAGGAGAGTGATGGTGGACGGGGAGTGTTTAGGAGAGTGATGGTGGATGGGGAGTGTTTAGGAGAGTGATGGTGGACGGGGAGTGTTTAGGAGAGTGATGTGGACAGGGAGTGTTTAGGAGAGTGATGGTGGACGGGGAGTGTTTAGGAGAGTGATGGTGGACGGGGAGTGTTTGGGAGAGTGATGGTGGACGGGGAGTGTTTGGGAGAGTGATGGTGGACGGGGAGTGTTTAGGAGAGTGATGGTGGACGGGGAGTGTTTGGGAGAGTGATGGTGGACGGGGAGTGTTTAGGAGAGTGATGTGGACGGGGAGTGTTTAGGAGAGTGATGGTGGACGGGGAGTGTTTAGGAGAGTGATGGTGGACGGGGAGTGTTTGGGAGAGTGATGGTGGACGGGGAGTGTTTAGGAGAGTGATGGTGGACGGGGAGTGTTTAGGAGAGTGATGGTGGACGGGGAGTGTTTCGGAGAGTGATGGTGGATGGGGAGTGTTTGGGAGAGTGATGGTGGACGGGGAGTGTTTAGGAGAGTGATGGTGGACGGGGAGTGTTTCGGAGAGTGATGGTGGACGGGGAGTGTTTAGGAGAGTGATGGTGGATGGGGAGTGTTTAGGCCTCTACTCAAGGAAGAAGCATAGAGTCCTCAGACCCTCCTGATGGGGGATGGAGGTGTTGAAGAATTGGACATCGATAATGAAGAGGGAGTGGCTGGGCCAGGGAACTGGAAATTGTTGATATGAATTAGGTCATCAGAGGAATCAGGATAGTAAATGGGAAGAGACTGGACAAGGAGAGAGAGATGGAGTCAAGATAGGAGTAAATAGTTCCTTGGGGCAGGAAGAGGCTGATCTGATGGGTCTAGCAGTCCTGCTTGTGGATTTTGGGAAGAAGATAGAAGCAGGCCGTGTGTGGTTGGAGGCTGTGGAGGGAAGTTACCCTGACCCTCCCGTATACACCAGCGCTTGCTTTAAAAGGAAATCATTCCAGCAGAGTTTCTATCCCATTGCTGAACCCCCTCATGTTTAATTAACATTGACATTCCAGAGCAGTTTTCTTCTTCTCTGCTCCGGCCTCTCTGTGCTCAGTTATTTAAGACGCATTAGTTACCTTGGCAACTTTTGTCCATTTATTGTAATGGAACTTGTTGCACAGATGATAACAAAGAGGACTCAGTTCCTCCCACCCCAGCCATCCCCTCGATAAACTCCATCACAGCTTCATCGTGTCATTCTGATCGATTTCAAAGGCCATCCATTGTAACGGAAATCTTCACAGGACTTTGGATGACCTCAAGTGCCCTTAAGGTTCACATGGTGTGCCATCAAGACCGGAATCTCTTGGGATTAATCCTTGCTGATCTCTGTCAGGACAAAAGTTCAGCCAGGATTCCTGATTCCCGATTGCCATTCCTGGAATCCTGCTGAGGACAGGTGTGGTGGACCTCAGTTGTGCCTTTGTCCTATATGGACCACCGTTGTGTGTGTTTGTCATACCTGGACACATCCCCTTCCAGTTTGGTTCCTCCCCTCAGCACCTAGTATAAAGGTGGCTGTCTCCTCCCCCTTGTTCAGTCCAGGTCGGTTAATTGTTGGGATCTGCTCCTGATTCTGTTGTGAATAAAAGCCTACACTTATATTGGCATATCGGTAGTCTTTCGCCTTATTGATAGCGCATCAATTTTATTCACAACAGTTACTAGTATGGAGCAGTTTCTAAAACCCGACAAGTTAGCATTAGACCCTCAAGAGGTTGGAGCCTCTGATAAATTTGATCTTTGGTTGGACTGCTTCGAAGCATTCGTCAACACCGCTACGGCCATCGACACCGACGCTGCTAAACTCCACGTGCTCCACACCCGGGTAAGCGAAACTGTCTATGGAATCTTCCGGGACGCTGCTACTTACGCGGACGCTATCGAACTCCTAAAAGGGCAGTTCCGAAAGAGCCCTAACGTGGTTTACGCCAGACACCTCCTAACTACCCGCAAACAGCAGCCAGGAGAATCGTGCGCCCAATTTCTGCGCGCCCTGCGAGTCCTCGCCCGAGCATGCGACTGTAAGGCTGTTTCAGCAGCTCAGAACACGGAGGATCTGATCCGCGACGCCTACGTTGTGGGCATTGAGTCTACATACATCCAGCAGCGTCTGCTGGAACAAGATGACCTAGACCTCCGGAAAACGGCCACGATGGCTGAAACGTTAGAAGCAGCCTCCCATAATCTCGGGTCTTACCTTGGATCCCGTTCCACCGACAGCTCCACTGCGACGGCTGCTCCAGCAGGGCCCAAATGTTACTTTTGTGGCCTCCCTAAGCACCCTCGGCGTCACTGCCCGGCAAAGGACGCGATTTGCTCCGGATGCGGTAAGCTAGGCCACTTTGTTAAAGTCTGCAGAGCAAAGCCGCTTCTGAAGACTCGTGGAGCCATGTGTGCTCCGAGGGCGCGGCCATCTTTGATGCAGGCGGCGGCTGCGCGCGAATCGCCATCTTGGATGCGGTCACCGGAAGTGCGGGAATCGCCATCTTTGATGCGGTCACCGGAAGTGCGGGAGTCGCCATCTTTGAGACTGGCATCAAGGCAAGCTGAGCAGGAAGCTTCATCCGTGACGTCATCAGACGGCGACGAAGATGGATTCTTCTTTAATTCAACAGTGGCATCGATCTGCCTGGACCAGTCGCAGCCACATCAACTCTCCAAGTCCATAATGGAGATCAAGGTAAATGGTTATGCAGAAAACTGCCTGTTTGACTGTGGGAGCACGGAAAGTTTTATACACCCTCGCACAGTGCGTCAATATGCCCTTCCCGTGCGGCCCTGGAGCCAGACCATCTCCA
This sequence comes from Mustelus asterias, assembly GCF_964213995.1. Classification (NCBI taxonomy): domain Eukaryota; kingdom Metazoa; phylum Chordata; class Chondrichthyes; order Carcharhiniformes; family Triakidae; genus Mustelus; species Mustelus asterias. The sequence continues at coordinate 36,261,588 of NC_135821.1, forward strand.
TGGCCTCGAATTCTCACTCAGTGGAGGTCCTCGGGTGCTGTTTGGTGACGCTGACGGTACAGGGCACAGTCTACGAGCGTTTTCGGCTCCTCGTGCTGCCGCGACTCTGCGCAGCTGTACTGCTGGGGTTAGATTTCCTCAGCCATCATAGGAGCGTCACCCTGCAGTATGATGGCCCTTATCCCCCGCTCTCCGTCTGCCAGGCACCGTCACTGCAGCGCCCCTCGCGCACCACCTGCAGTCTCTCGACCCTCAAGATCACCCCCCCCCCCGTTATTTGATAACCTCACCCCGGATTGTAGGCCTATAGCCACCAAGAGTAGGTGCTATAGTGCGGATGACCGGGCCTTCATTCGGTCCGAGGTACAACGTTTGCTCCAGGAAGGGATTATCCAGGCCAGCACCAGCCCCTGGAGGGCGCAAGTGGTCGTAGTTAAATCGGGGGAGAAACACCGCATGGTGATTGACTACAGCCAGACCATAAACAGGTATACCCAACTAGATGCATATCCTCTTCCCCGTATCGCGGACATAGTCAACCACATCGCGCACTATAGGGTTTTTTCAACGATCGATTTGAAATCGGCTTACCACCAGCTCCCTATCCGCTCGGAGGATCGCCCATACACTGCCTTTGAGGCGGATGGCCGCCTCTACCAGTTCCTCCGAGTCCCCTTTGGTGTCACCAATGGGGTCTCAGTCTTCCAACGGGCCATGGATCAAATGGTGGACCAGCACGGACTACGGGCCACTTTCCCGTATCTGGATAACGTCACCATCTGCGGCCATGACCTGCAGGACCATGATGCCAACCTACAAAAATTCCTTCGTACGGCCACTCTCCTGAACCTCACATACAATGAGGCGAAGTGTGTTTTCCGGACACGCCGCCTCGCCATCCTTGGGTACGTGATAGAAAATGGTGTCCTTGGCCCCGACCCAGCCCGTATGCGTCCCCTTATGCAGCTTCCCCTCCCTACTACCCTCAAAGCACTGAGGAGATGCCTGGGCTTCTTCTCCTATTATGCCCAGTGGGTTCCCCGTTACGCAGATAAAGCCCGTCAGCTCCTAAAATCGACCTCTTTTCCCCTGGCGGAGGAGGCCTGTCGGGCCTTCGATGACATCAAAGCGGACATCGCGAAGGCCGCGATGCACGCTGTGGACGAATCCATCCCATTCCAAGTGGAAAGTGATGCGTCTGACTTTGCCCTAGCTGCCACCCTTAACCAGAGGGGCCGTCCGGTGGCCTTCTTTTCCTGGACCTTACAAGGCCCTGAGATTCGACACTCCTCGGTCGAGAAGGAGGCCCAGGCCATCGTGGAAGCCGTCCGGCACTGGCGCCATTATCTCGCGGGCCAACGATTCACCTTAATTACGGACCAGCGGTCAGTTGCCTTCCTGTTTAACACCAGGCAAAAGGGCAAGATTAAGAATGACAAGATCTTGCGGTGGAGGATTGAGCTCTCCACCTACAGATATGACATCATGTACCGGCCTGGGAAGCTCAATGAGCCCCCAGACGCCCTGTCCCGTGGATCATGTGCCAGTGCCCAACTAGACCAGCTACAGTCCCTCCATAACGACCTCTGTCACCCGGGTGTCACCAGATTTTTCCATTTTGTCAAGTCCCGTAACCTGCCCTTCTCCCTTGAGGAAGTCCGGACGATTACCAGGCAATGCAGGGTCTGCGCTGAGTGCAAACCGCAGTTCTACCGGCCAGGTAGGGCGCACCTTGTAAAGGCCACTCGCGCGTTCGAGCGCCTTAGCGTTGATTTTAAAGGCCCCCTCCCCTCCTCTAACCGCAATGTTTATTTCCTGAATATCATTGACGAATACTCACGTTTCCCTTTTGCCTTCCCCTGCTCGGACATGACCACGGCTACAGTGATTCGGACCCTGAACAAGCTCTTCACCCTGTTCGGCTTCCCAGCCTATATTCATAGCGACCGTGGGTCCTCTTTCATGAGTGATGAGCTGAGGCAGTACCTGCTCGCCAAAGGCGTTGCCTCCAGCCTCACCACTAGCTATAACCCCAGGGGCAATGGTCAAGTAGAGCGGGAGAACGCAACCGTCTGGAAGGCCGTTCTATTAGCGTTACGGTCTAGGGGCCTTCCAGTCAGCCGTTGGCAAGACGTCCTTCCGGACGCATTACATTCCATTAGGTCACTCTTGTGCACAGCGACCAATACGACCCCTCACGAGCGGATGTTTTCATTTCCCAGGAAGTCCTCCTCGGGTACTTCGCTCCCGGATTGGCTGATGTTCCCGGGACCCGTCCTGCTTCGGAAGCATGTCCGGACCCATAAGGCAGATCCCTTGGTCGAGGAGGTCCAATTGCTCCATGCTAATCCCCAATATGCTTATGTAGCGTACCCTGATGGGCGGGAGGACACGGTTTCTGTCCGTGACTTGGCACCCGCGGGTGCCCCTGAGGTCACCACGTCCTTCCGCCCCACGGTCCCTGGTGTCGTCCATTCGGAGACTGCTACGCCTCTTCCTCCCTCAGTCCCTGTCTCCAATGTAGTGCGCCCAGAGCCTGTTGCAGCCCCCCACCCCCCAGCTCCGGTTCCCACTGTTCCCCATACGCCACCAGGGCCACTGCTCACTCCTCTCGCCCCTATGTACAGCTCGCTTGAGTCGCCGGAGCCGTCGCCACGCAGTCCCCGACGACTGGATGGGACGACGGATCGGTCCGCTTCACACCACCCAGCGCCTTCTCTCGACGCTCACTGTACGGAGCCTGGGCCGACATCGCTCCCTGCTCGGACGACTCTGCGACCTGCACTACGACGATCGCAACGACGGATCAAGCCACCGGTTCGTCTGGACTTGTGATATTGTTTCTGCTTCACCCCCGTGTTGTTTTTTTAAAAGGAAGGGGTGAATGTGGTGGACCTCAGTTGTGCCTTTGTCCTATATGGACCACCGTTGTGTGTGTTTGTCATACCTGGACACATCCCCTTCCAGTTTGGTTCCTCCCCTCAGCACCTAGTATAAAGGTGGCTGTCTCCTCCCCCTTGTTCAGTCCAGGTCGGTTAATTGTTGGGATCTGCTCCTGATTCTGTTGTGAATAAAAGCCTACACTTATATTGGCATATCGGTAGTCTTTCGCCTTATTGATAGCGCATCAACAGGATCTGGCTTTCTCTTCATCAGTCCTTAGGATATGGGAGGCATGAGAAAACCTGACCTCTAGTTGCCCTGTGAGGGTGATGGTGGGTTTGGTCCTTGAACTACAGCAGTCACGATGCTACTAGTATTCCCAAAATGGCGCTAGGTAGGACACTGTCATGTTGAAAGAACAGAGCTCTGTTTCCAAGTGAGAATAACATGGACGGGAACTTGTGTCACGATGATGGAGAAAAACCCTGGGATATGTACCTAAGTATTGGAATTTCAATAGACCTGAGTGTTATATTTTTACAAAAGGACACAGATTCCAGGGGTGAGGGGAGTCCCTGAACTGACAGGAATGGCTGCAGAGGGTTTCTCTAAGGAACAATGGAGTCTCTCCCCATGCTTCCAGACAAGGTACTTGTAAAACCATCAAAGACTGGTTATCAGCTCTGGTAAAGAATAGAATCCCTACAGTGCAGAAGTAGGTCTTTTGGCCCATCGAGTCTGCACCAATAACAATCCCACCCAAACCCTATCCCCATAACCCCACATGATTTACCCCGCTAATCCCTCTAACCTATGTATCCCGGGACAATAAGGGACAATTTAGCATGGCCAATCAACCTAACCTAATCTTTGGAGTGTGGGAGGTAACCAGAGCGCCGGGAGGAAACCCACGCAGACACGGGGAGAATGTGCAAACTCCACACAGACAGTGACCCAAGCCGGGAATCGAACCCGGGTCCCTAGAGCTGTGAGGCAGCAGTGCTAACCACTGTGCCACCGTGCAGCCCTAAAGACAAAGGAACATAACGACTATCTCATCACAAGGACTGCAGCAAGGCAGCGAGCTGTCCAGGGGATCCAGACATGGCAACAGGACCAGTGAGGACGAGAGGTAAGGAACAGCTCCCCGAAGGTGCAGGCGAGACTGATGGAATTTAAACCAGGCAAAGAGGATGGCTGGGAAATTGAGCCGATCAGTACAGTTGTTGCAGCATTAAATAGGGACCAGGCAAACTCTGAGACAAGTACGGGGAGCATGAGAGAGGCCACACGCCCAGCTACAGAGTTAGACTTACTGGAAATTCAAAGGGCCAAAGACAGGCCAGCATCGTAGAAGTGGCCCTTGAGGGACCTGTGAAGATCTAACAGGAGGATAGGAGTGGGCCAATGATCTGTTTGGCAGACAGTTTCATGGTCATTCTAAATGGGGATGAGGGGAGTCCCCAAACCGAGAAGCAGATAGTGCGGGAGATGCCTCCCCAGGTTGAAAAGCCACGAAAGAGTACAGCGGGAGCCGAACATCCACTTGGAGGTGGTTATGTTCCAGGAGGTGTGGAATTCAAATTCCCAGGACAACAGAGTGTGCTAATGACCCAGTGTTCTGTTTGACCAATGGCTTCAGGGCGAATTGAAATGAGGAACATCCGCAACTAGGCCAGGGAATAGTGTGGGTGATGGCCCACTTAGCTGAAAAGCCACATGGCACAGCAGCCAAAACTAACCTAAAGTCTGCGAGGGAAAGTATCCCCAAAGGTACATGACATCCAGGAAGGTCAGACCCCAGGTGGAACAAAGGAGGGAGCCCGTGCCCCTGCTAGGTGAGCAGGAGGTCTGGCTGCCAAGACACAACTTTCCAAATTTGAGGCAGGCCCTGGGGATTCTAAAATAATCCCAGAATCAGTGCAGACAATGCCTCCCCCAGTCAAAAAACCAACAGGGATCATAGCTGAAGCTAAACTTCCACCAGAGGACAGTGGTGTCCCAGAGGACATCGAACATGTTAGCACAGCGCCCCCTCTAATGCCAAAGGCCCCAGCCAGGAGGCCACTGATTCACGTGGTTGATCACTGTACGGCCAATTTGAATGTGGAGAAGGATAGTTTCTAAACTGGCTTTGAAAGAGTAAGGATGCTACCTCACCCCATTGACAAGCCACCTAGGGGTAAAACAAGAACCAGAGTCCCACCTGAAATCAATCGTGTTCCCAAACACATGGGACAGGTTAGGGAAAGACCCCCTGCTCAATCAAAAGAGGAAGCAAGGAGAAGCTACTCCAAAGAAGGCAGAGAGTGTGGGGATCAGGGAGGGAATGGCAGGGAAACCCATGTCGGAGTAAGCTCTGGTAAAGCAGGTGTAACCAAACAAGCTCTAAACATCAACCAGGACTGTGTTGATAAAAGGTTCACTAAAAACACAGTGCTGTAAGCAGAATGCCTACAAGACGTGGAAGTCACAAGCCACTGACCTCCTAATAATTAGACCTGTGAAAGTTCCTGTGATTGAACCAACCAATTCATGAGTCCCTGACGCAACAAAAGAGTTACACCTGACTGGAATGGCTCAACCCAACAGCCAAGTAAAATATCCAAACCCCATCGATGATACTTAATCAACATCACAGCAAGGGACCGACCAGAGGAGACAATAAGGAAAGAACACTCAGACTTTGATACCATAACATAAATGTTGCCAACTGCTTGAAATTAATGTAAGCAGGTTATCCAGTTTAGGATAAGATAATAACAGTTTAGGATCATTACCAACAGAAAGAATGGATGTTTGACAATGTTTTGCTGTTTTATAAGTTTTTTTCTTCCTTTTTATAATGAAATGAAAATGAATGTCATTTCATAGAATCCTACAGTGAAGAAGGAGGCCACCCAGCCCATCGAGCCTGCACCGACCATAAATCCACCTCGCCCTAACCCCATGCACTTATTCTAGCGACAGCCCCCGACACTAAGGGGCAATTTAGAATGGCCAATCCACCTAACCCGCCCATCTTTGGATTGTGGGAGGAAACCGGAGCACCCAGAGGAAACCCACACAGACATGGGGAGAATGTGCAGACTCCGCACAGACAGCGACCCGAGTGGGAATTGAACCCAAGCCCCTGACGCTGTGAGGCAGCAGTGCTAACCATTGTGCCACCGTGCCGCCCCAGGGTCATTTCATTCCGTGAGGGAGGGAAACGTCATAACATTGGAGAAAAAGACATGGAATTATACGTGGAAATATTGAACTTCGTAAAGACCTGGGTTTTATATTATAAAAGACACAGACCCCAGATACTGACAGGAATGGCTCTCAGGAACAATGGAATCCCTCACCTTTTTTCCCGACAAGATATTCCAAAGACTGGTATCTATGACAAAAACAAAAGTAACAAAAGGACTATCTCTTCTCAATGACCCTGGATATAATTGTCACAATGAGAATGTGTATCCTGGGTATCCTGGTCAAATACTCAAAGACGGGGTTTAAAAGGTAGCTGAGAGAACTGCCCAGGGTGGCTGTCTGTTGGTCAATGTGTATGTGCAGAGAGAAAAGCAGCTGGAGGTTTGCCACATGAAAGCGATACAGTGAACCAAGGCAGGGCCCCTGCAAAAATAGCCAGCTGTTGCAGGAATATCTAAAACTCTCCCTCTGGCTGTGAAAGTCGATCAGTTAGCAGAAGGATTGAAGCTGGAAAAGGAACTGAAATTTCTACCAAACTACAGAACCTGGGGTGGCATAGTGGCAAGCACTGCTGCCTCACAGCGCCAGGGACCTGGGTTCGATTCCTGGCTTGGGTCACTGTCTGTATGGAGTTTGCACACTCTCCTCGTGTCTGCGTGGATTTCCTCCGGGTGCTCCGATTTCCTCCCACATTCCAAAGATGTGCAAGTTAGGTGGATTGGCCATGATAAATTGTCCATTAATGTCAGGGGTATTAGCAGGGTAAATATATGGGGTTACAGGGATAGGGCCTGTGAGGGATCATTGTCGGTGCAGACTCGATAGGCCGTATGTCCTCCTTCTGCACTGTCAGGATTCTATGATACCTTAACTGAAGAATCAACTATTCACCGGCCAAAGGCAACGACTGGAAGCAACCTGCATTGGCCACAACATGTCATCATCTACTCCTTGCAGCTCAAGGGCTATTCCAATAATTTTTTATTTGTATTTACTTACTATTGAATTCAATTCTCACTTCTAATCTGTATGAATGTAGATGCATGTGTTTTACCACTTCTGCTTACCCTTTTAGTCATTAGTAAACTTTATCTTACCCTAAGAAAGTCTAATTAAATTGGTTCCTTGATAATTGATCATAATTGTTGGAGTGTTTGCTTTAATCTGGGCTAATGCAGTTTAGGTTATTTTAGTGTTTTCCCCTGGGGTTTTTCAGAGTAGGGTTTGATTAGATTTGATTACATTAGGTTGATTGACAGGAAAATCATGTGATTAGGCAGAGCTAGGTTCACAGAGAGAAACAAGCAGCCAGTTGCTGTTTTGCATCTTTACAGTGCAATTGCTCTCTCTCTCGCTCTCTCTGGAAATTGGAGTCTGGGACCTGCCAGAAAATAGGTCATTTTTTCTGAAGTTCGGCTGTCTGAAGATAGATCTTTCTCTGGAGGCTGCTATCTGGAAGTCAGAAGACAGGTGTCTCTCTGTGCAAAGGTGTTAATAGGCTGGAAGACTAATACCCCATGTAAGCCTGTATGGTTTTGCTAACTGATTCTGAAAAGAGATTTACATCTGTGGGGATATTGCTTAAATTGGAACTATAGAGATAGCAAACAGTTAAGGATTATATTATGTCATGTTTAAGTATTTCAATTGATAAAGGTTATGCTATTTTTTTGTTATATTTTAACTGTGTTGTCACAGTTTTTTCTAATAAAAGCTTCCTAGTGATCCATAAGAATCACACCTGGAGCGAAACACCTCAGGCAAGGATCGGGGAAGTGGTCTTGGTGTTCAGACTGGCGAGTTTCTGCTCCCCAGGCCTAGATTACCTGACACTGAAATGCTGCCCATACTACCTTCCACGGGAAATCATCTCTGTTATCCTGGCAGCAGTTTACATCCCATCCCATGTGGACATGAAGACCGCACTGGACGAAATATACACCATCACAAATAGCCTTGAGATGAAACATCCCGAGGCCTTGTTCATCATGGCCAGGGACTTCAACCAGACCAAGCTCAAGAACGTCCTATCAAGATATTACCAACACATCTCCTGTTCCACCAGAGGCCCAAACATCCTAAACCACTGCTACACAAATATCAAACATATCTACCGCTCTACCGTCCGCCCACACTTTGGCAAATCAGACCACAAGGCTGTGCTCCTGCTCCCGGCTTACAAGCAAAAACTGAGGCGGGAGATCCGATATAGAAAGTCATGCAATGTTGGTCTAGGAATCAGATGATTTCCTAAGGGACTGCTTAGAGTCAGTGGACTGGTCAGTATTTTAAAATTCTGTAACCAACCTGAATGAGTACGCCACTACAGTAACTGACTTCATTAGTAAATGTGCAGAAGACCGTGTGCCAAAGAAGCAAATCCGCGTATTTCCCAACTAGTAACCATAGATGAACAGGGATATCCACTGCTTGCTGAAGTCCAGGTCCAAGGCCTTCAAGTCAGGCGACCCTTGTCTATACAAGGAATCCAGATACAATCTACAGAGAACCATCAAAGGTACCAAGAGACAGTACTAGACCAAGCGAGAGTCCCAGGCTAGCCACACAGACTCCCACCAACTATGGCAAGGTCTGCAAGACATAACAGGCTACAAGATGAAGGCATGTGAAATCGCCGGCTCCAATGCACCCATCCCCAATAAGCTCAACACATTCTATGCCTGTTTTGAGCACGTTTGCTGCTCGGGGCGGCACAGTAGCACAGTGGTTAGCACTGCTGCTTCACAGCTCCAGGGACCTGGGTTCGATTCCCGGCTTGGGTCACTGTCTGTGTGGAGTTTGCACATTCTCCTCATGTCTGCATGGGTTTCCTCCGGGTGCTCCGGTTTCCTCCCACAGTCCAAAGATGTGCGAGTTAGGTTGAGTGGCTATGCTAAAAATTGCCCTTAGTGTCCTGAGATGCGTCGGTTAGAGGGATTAGTGGGTAAATATGTAGGGAATGGGGGTAGGGCCCGGGTGGGATTGTGGTCGGTGCAGACTCGATGGGCCGAATGGCCTCTTTCTGTACTGTAGGGTTTCTATGATTTCTATGATTTCCAGACATCAGCGAGAGGACATCTTCCACCCAAAAGCCTCGGCTGAACCAATATCCAAGGTCACCATCACAGACATCAGATCAGCCTTCTTGAAAGTCAACCCTCAGAAAGTGACTGGCCCGGATGGGGTACTCGGACGAGCACTCAGATCCTATGCAGACCAGCTGGCGGGGGTATTTGCAGACATCTTTAACCTCTCCTTACATCGATCTGAGGTCCCTACCTGTTTCAAGAAGGTGACCATCATCCCTGTACCAAAGAAAAGCCAGGCAGCGTTCTCTAATGACTGTTGCCTGCACCAGTTCACCAGATTCTCTATCTCTTTCCTGTACTCTGTCTCATCATTGTTTGAGGTCTGACCCACTACGGTGGTGTCGTCAGCAAACTTGAAAATCGAGTTGGAGGGGAATTTGGCCACATCTGACATCCATCATTATGAAGTGCTTTGAAAGGTTAGTCATGGCATGGATCATCTCCAACCTCCCAGATTACCTGGATCCACTACACTTTGCCTATAGCCTCAACAGGTCCACAGCAGACACCATCTCCCTGGCCCTGCACTCAACCCTGGAACACGTAGATAACAAGGACACCTATGTCAGACTCCTATTTATTGACTATAGCTCATCCTTCAACACCATTATTTCTACGAAACTCATCTCCAAACTCTGTGGCCTGCGCCTCGACACCTCCCTCTGTGACTGGATCCTGAACTTCCTAACTCACAGACCACAATCAGTAAGGACAGGCAACAAAGCTCCTCCACGATCATCCTCAACACCGGTGCCCACAAGGCTGTGTCCTCAGCCCCTTACTATACTCCTATACACTTATGACTGTGTGGCCAAATTCCTCTCCAACTCGATTTTCAAGTTTGCTGACGACACCACCGTAGTGGGTCGGATCTCAAATAATGACGAGACAGAGTACAGGAAAGAGATAGAGAATCTGGTGAACTGGTGCAGCAACAATAATCTCGCCCTCAATGTGTCAGTAAAACAAAGGAGATTGTCATCGACTTCAGGAAGCGTAGTGGAGGACATGCCCCTGTCTACATCAACAGGGTGAAGTGGAAATGGTCGAGAGCTTCAAGTTTCTAGGTGTCCAGGTCACCAACAACCTGTCATGGTCCCTCCATTCTGACACTATGGTTAAGAAAGCCCGCCAACACTTCTACTTTCTCAGAAGGCTAAGGAAATTCAGCATGTCCACTACGACTCCCACCAATTTTTACAGAAGCACCATAGAAAGCATCCTTTCTGGTTGTCTCACAGCTTGATTTGGCTCCTGCTCCGACCGAGACCACAAGAAAGTACAAAGGGTTTGTACTGGGATGGCCCAGTCCATCACGCAAACCAGCCTCCCATTCATTGACTTTGTCTACGCTTCTCGCTGCCTCGGCAAAGCAGCCAGCATAATCAGGGACCCTTCGCACCTCAGACATTCTCTCATCCACCTTCTTCCGTCTGGAAAAAGATACAAAAGTCTGAGATCACGTACCAACTGACTCAAGAACAGCCTCATCCCATTTTTGAATGGACCTACCTCGTATTAATTTGATCTTTCTCTACACCCTAGCTATGACTGTAACACTACATTCTGCACGCTCTCCTTTCCTTCTCCTCTATGCACTCTATGAACAGTATGCTTTGTCTGTATCGCACTCAAGAAACAATACTTTTCACTGTATACCAATACATATGACAATAATAAATCAAATCAAATCGAAAAACCTTAAGCTTACATTATGCCAAATGCAAAATTCAAAACAGTTGGGGTCTAGGCTAACTTCGTAATATACCCTGGGGTTTCTGATCTGGTCCCTAATGCAGGGGATGGAAGCTGCTGAAATAATGTCGGTAAGTTCCTGCAGTGTTTCCTATAGATTAGTGATGGTGAGAATAGATTCAATTCTGAGGACAGTGGCACTGAGCATTGTCAAGCCTCTTGAGTGTTGTGGTTCCACCCACGAAGGCAGTGACTATTACAGCACACTCCTGATTTCAGCCTTGCGGATGGTAGAGAGGTTTTCAGTGATGAGAGATAAACCACCTGTTATAAAGTAGCCAACCTCTACCCTACTCTTGTAGACACAGGGCAGAACTTTCCCATCCTGCCCACCATGGGAATAGTAGCGGGCGGGACATTGACCACGCAAAGGTCCACTGACCTCGGGTGGGATCTTCCGGCCGTAGGGCGAGCGCGGCTGGAAAATCCCACCCACAGTGTTCGTATGGCACTCCTCCAATTCCAGCTTCTTGAGCATTTGGAAATGAGAAGGGCTTTCCTCAGCAAGAATGTTGCCCCTCAGCTTCACTGATCATTAAGAGATCTTTCGGAAGAGGCTAGTGTTGTGAAAGGGCCCATTCACCATGGCGTTCAGACCTGGCATTAACCCTTTGCTGCTATCATTATCTCTCAGGTGAATGACTATGTTTTCAAGGTGAGCATTATGGGAAGTGTTCGATTGGCTCAGTAAAATGGTGAAGGACAGTTGATGTGTTTGGCTGATGGAAGACCACATTCAGCTGTCTCCTGAACCTCAAGCTCCCTTGGGTCGCAATTTATTCCTCCTCAGGAAAAGACAAAAACCTGATGCTAAACTGTTACAGGAAGCAGAGAGCTTGCAGGCAATTGAAAAAGTCAGAAATCCAATGCCTGTTTTTGGGGTAACTGTAGAGATGGGCCACAAATGTTGGTCTCGTCAGCGAACGTCCGCACCCCATGAAAGAATAAAGAGAAAAAAATAAAGTTAAGTTTATTTTTTAGTGTCACAAGTAGACTTACATTAACACTTCAATGAAGTTACTGTGAAAATCCCCTAGTCGCCACACTCCGGCGCCTGTTCAGGTACGCTGAGGGAGAATTTAGCACGGCCAATGCACCCTAACCAGCACGTCTTTCAGACTGTGGGAGGAAACCAGAGGAAACCCACACAGACACAGGAGAGAACATGCAAACTCCACACAGACAGTGACCCAAGTAGGGAATCGAACCCAGGTCCCTGGTGCTGAGAGGCAGCAGTGCTAACCACTGTGCCACCGTGCTGCCTCAAAATAGAGCTACAAGGAGATGGGAGGCAGCAGTCTCATTGATTTCAGTCAGCTCAGCTTTACTCCCTATCCCCCCACCCCCCCACCGGAGTAAAGGAAATGCTGAAAAATCCGCCAGGAGCTTTCTGCACTCACACTGGACGCAACCACTGGGTGAGAGCAGCTGCGTCAATCCGCTCTCAGATTGCATCAAGCTGACGTTTCGTTAAAGGTCAAACCACAGAACGGTTCAACAAAACGACAGATCCTCGCTGGAGATAGCGTTCAAGTGAACTCATTCTCCATGCTTGGAGAGATCTGCTTCCCTGTGAAGGTTGAACAAATGTGGGGAAATTATAAACCCCAATAGCATTTATAATATATACATTTTATAAACTCCAGTTAAATCACTGCTGGCCACTGGATTAAACCCTGAATTTTCAGAATGTGTCACCACTGGAGCTGAATGCGTTGCTGGCATCACATTTATATATGTGCACATAGAAAATTTAAAAGTTCCTTTATTAGTGTCACAAGTAGCCTTACATCAACGCTGCAGTGAAGTTACTGTGAAAATTCCCCAGTCTGTTCAGGAATTTAGCATGGCCAATGCACCTAACCAGCACGTCTTTCAGGCTGTGGGAGTGATGCGCGTTATCACACACGAGGCTTGAGATGCTCAAGGAAATAAAGGCTTTTATTTACTATTACAACGAAGCTACCATATACAGTACACGATCCCAGACTGAGGGGTCCCAGACAGAGCAGTGACTTTTATACCTCTCCCAGGAGGCGGAGCCCAACTGGGATGTACCATAATAACTATAATACAGGTGTAACAGCCCAACCCTAACCCCAACAGCAACAAGTAGAACAACCCATCCCTAACCCCAACAGCAACATATATACATACTCGTAGTACTGGCCAGATCCTGGCTCAGTACTACCTAGTGGGAACCAACGATGGTTCACCACATTCACCCCTCCTTTGAAGACAAAGGCCGGCGGGGTCCAAAAAAAACAGAATAATTTGTCATCAGTCTATAAGTTCAGACGGTCAGGAGGACCGCACCGTCGTTGTGACCTCCTCAACACCGGTGATGACACCAGAGTAGGCACTCGCGGTGGCGTTCTCCCCAAGGCGATGTCCAACGGTTCCTCCACAGTCTCACGGGCCGGCTGACCCCGAGGTGATGATAATCCGTTGAGTTCCGACACGCCCTGAAGTGGTGACCATCTCCTGGACTCAGGCAAGCTGAACACGGGAGTAAAAGGGTTAGGTAATGGTCCCGATGCTGCCCGCGTCGTGTCAGGAGGGGAAACAATAGTTGGGGGGTCTCTAACAGGAGGTATGGGAGCGACAGGGGTTTCTACGTCCCCTGCTGGCGCCAGGTCTCGAATCGAGACCGTGTCCTCTCGCCCGTCAGGGTATGCCACATAGGCATACTGAGGGTTGGCGTGGAGGAGATAGAACATAGAACATAGAACATAGAAAGCCACAGCACAAACAGGCCCTTCGGCCCACAAGTTGCGCCGATCACATCCCCACCTCTAGGCCTATCTATAGCCCTCAATCCCATTAAATCCCATGTACTCATCCAGAAGTCTCTTAAAAGACCCCAACGAGTTTGCCTCCACCACCACCGACGTCAGCCGATTCCACTCACCCACCACCCTCTGAGTGAAAAACTTACCCCTGACATCTCCTCTGTACCTACCCCCCAGCACCTTAAACCTGTGTCCTCTCGTAGCAACCATTTCAGCCCTTGGAAATAGCCTCTGAGAGTCTACCCTATCCAGACCTCTCAACATCTTGTAAACCTCTATCAGGTCACCTCTCATCCTTCGTCTCTCCAGGGAGAAAAGACCAAGCTCCCTCAACCTATCCTCATAAGGCATGCCCCCCAATCCAGGCAACATCCTTGTAAATCTCCTCTGCACCCTTTCAATGGCTTCAACATCTTTTCTGTAATGAGGTGACCAGAACTGCGCGCAGTACTCCAAGTGGGGTCTAACCAGGGTCCTATAAAGCTGCAGCATTATCTCCCGACTCCTAAACTCAATCCCTCGATTAATGAAGGCCAGTACGCCGTACGCCTTCTTGACCGCATCCTCCACCTGCGAGGCCGATTTAAGAGTCCTATGGACCCGGACCCCAAGGTCCTTCTGATCCTCTACACTGCTAAGAATGGTACCCTTCATATTATACTGCTGCTTCATCCCATTGGATCTGCCAAAATGGATCACCACACACTTATCCGGGTTGAAGTCCATCTGCCACTTCTCCGCCCAGTCTTGCATTCTATCTATGTCTCGCTGCAACTTCTGACATCCCTCCAAACTATCCACAACACCACCTACCTTGGTGTCGTCAGCAAACTTACCAACCCATCCCTCCACTTCCTCATCCAGGTCATTTATGAAAATGACAAACAGCAAGGGTCCCAGAACAGATCCCTGGGGCACTCCACTGGTCACTGACCTCCATGCAGAGAAAGACCCCTCCACAGCCACTCTCTGCCTTCTGCAGGCAAGCCAGTTCTGGATCCACAAGGCAACAGCCCCTTGGATCCCATGCCCTCTCACTTTCTCAAGAAGTCTTGCATGGGGGACCTTATCGAACGCCTTGCTGAAGTCCATACAGACCACATCCACCGCTCTTCCTTCGTCAATGTGTTTGGTCACATTTTCAAAGAACTCAACCAGGCTCGTAAGGCACGACCTGCCCTTGACAAAGAGATGGACCTGTTCGACCAATGGGTCGGACTTGCGAGCCCTTACATGGCGCCGCAGGAGGACAGGTCCTGAGTACGTCAACCAAGATGGTAATGAGGTCCCCGAGGAAGACTTCCGAGGGAATGAAAACAGCCTCTCATGAGGAGTAGCGTTGGTTGCCGTACACAGGAGTGAGCGTATGGAATGGAGCGCATCAGGGAGCACCTCTTGCCAACGGGAGACTGGAAGGCCTTTAGACTTCAACGCCAGTAAGACAGCCTTCCAGACTGTAGCATTCTCACGTTCCACCTGTCCGTTACCCCTAGGGTTGTAGCTCGTGGTTCTACTAGAGGCAATCCCGTATGAGAGCAGGTATTGCCTCAAGTCATCGCTCATGAACGACGAGCCCCTATCGCTGTGAATGTAGCAGGGGTACCCGAACAGAGTAAAAAGATCACGGAATGCCTTGATAACCGTGGCAGCGGATGTATCAAAGCAGGGAATAACAAAAGGGAATCTCGAGTACTCATCAATGATGTTGAGGAAGTACACATTCCGATCTGTCGAGGGAAGGGGGCCCTTAAAGTCGACACTCAGTCTTTCGAAGGGACGAGTGGCCTTGACTAGTTGTGCCCGGTCAGGTCGGTAAAAGTGCGGTTTGCATTCCGCGCATACCCGACAACTCCTCGTTATGGACCTGACATCCTCCACCGAGTAGGGCAGATTGCGGGCTTTTACGAAGTGGTAGAGCCGAGTGACCCCAGGATGGCGTAGGTCATTATGGAGAGCCTGCAAACGGTCCTCCTGTATACTGGCACATGTTCCACGTGAGAGGGCATCCGAGGGCTCATTGAGTTTCCCTGGACGATACATGATGTCATAATTATAGGTGGAGAGTTCGATTCTCCACCTCAAGATCTTGTCGTTCTTGATCTTGCCCCGCAGCGTGTTATTGAACATGAACGCCACGGACCGCTGGTCCGTGATCAGGGTGAACCGTTTTCCCGCCAAGTAATGGCGCCAGTGCCTGACGGCCTCCACAATGGCCTGGGCCTCCTTTGCCACCGCTGAATGTCGAATTTCGGGGCCTTGGAGGGTGCGGGAAAAAAAGGCGACGGGCCTGCCCGCCTGGTTAAGTGTGGCGGCCAGGGCAAAATCAGATGCATCGCTCTCCACCTGAAAGGGGATGGGCTCATCAACAGCATGCATCGTGGCTTTCGCGATGTCGGCTTTTAGTTTATCAAAGGCAAATCGAGCCTCTGGTGTTAGGGGAAAAGAGATGGACTTGATGACTGGACGGGCTTTGTCCGCGTAATTGGGAACCCACTGTGCGTAGTATGAGAAGAAGCCTAAACATCTTCTCAGTGCTTTTGCGCTAGTGGGCAGGGGAAGTTCAAGGAGGGGAC
Organism: Mustelus asterias; assembly: GCF_964213995.1. Classification (NCBI taxonomy): domain Eukaryota; kingdom Metazoa; phylum Chordata; class Chondrichthyes; order Carcharhiniformes; family Triakidae; genus Mustelus; species Mustelus asterias. Next base: position 36,277,878 of record NC_135821.1, read on the forward strand.
GCATACGGTCTGGATCAGGGCCAATGACCCCGTTTTCCACCACGTATCCGAGGATGGCTAAACGGCGCGTACGAAATACACACTTCTCCCTGTTGTAGGTCAGGTTCAGGCGAGATGCAGTGCGTAGGAACTCAAGGAGATTTGTGTCGTGTTCCTGCTGGTCATGGCCGCAGATGGTGATGTTATCCAGGTACGGGAAGGTAGCCCGCAGTCCGTTATGGTCCACCATTCGGTCCATAGCACGCTGGAAGACCGAGACCCCATTGGTGACACCAAAGGGAACCCTGAGAAAGTGATACAAGCGACCATCCGCCTCAAAAGCCGTGTATTGTCGGTCCTCTGGGCGAATGGGCAGTTGGTGGTAGGCACACTTGGGGTCTATGGTGGAGAACACCCGGTACTGCGCAATCTGGTTGACCATGTCAGATATGCGCAGGAGGGGATACGCATCCAGCTGCGTGTATCTATTAATGGTCTGACTATAGTCAATGACCATCCGGGGTTTGTTCCCACTCTTGACCACCACGACCTGCGCTCTCCATGGACTAGCGCTCGATCGTATGATCCCTTCCTTGAGGAGCCGCTGAACTTCAGATCGAATGAAGATCCGATCCTCAGCGCTGTAATGCCTACTCTTAGTCGCGATGGGCTTGCAGCCTGGCACAAGATTCTGGAACAGGGAGGGTGTGGTAATCTTCAACGCGAGAGGCTACAGGCGTTGGGTAATTTGGAAGCTGCTGTTCTCCCACTGAAAGCGGAGGGAGTGGCCCACCGTACTGTAGGGTTACACTCTTCAAGTGGACCATGAAATTTAGTCCGAGGAGTACTGGCGCGCAAAGGTGCGGTAACACCAGGAGCTTGAAGCACTCGTAAACCGTGCCCTGCACCGTTAAATTTACCACGCAACTCCCTAGCACGGTGACAGACCGGGACCTTGATGCCATCGAAATCATCTGTTTGACAGGTTGGATCTGGAGGCCACACCGCTTCACAGCGTCTGGGTGAATAAAACTCTCAGTGCTCCCGCTGTCAAACAGACAATAAATCAAGTGTTTGTTTACCTGAATGTCCATCATAGACTTGTCGAGTCTGTGAGGCTTGGCCTGGTCCAGGATGATCGACGCCACCGTTGGTTCGTGAGCGCCACTGCAGGCAGCTGAGATAGATGAAGATGACCCCTGCTGGTCGTTCGCGGTCGGTGCCGACCAACATGGCTGCTCCCATAGGTCGCATGTGGGTGATGGCGCCAAAATCAGCGACCCCTGGTGGTTGCGCATCTCTTGCGACTCCGTCGACTGTAATGGCGGCGTCCTGGCCTCGCACGTGGACGAAACCCTCGACGATGCCAACGACGAAGAACCGGGCTCTGGGGAGTCGCAGGCCGCACTGCTGTTCCTGGAAGTAAGTTTGGATCGGCATACCTTCGAATAGTGCCCCTTCTTACCGCAGGCGGAGCACAACACAGCTTTAGCGGGACATCGCTGCCGAGTGTGCTTCACTCTCCCACAGAAGTAACACCGCGGGCCGCCCGGAGCTGCTGCCGTCGTCAGGCCCGAGTGTGGGCACGCCATCACGCAGCTTTCGAACCCGAGGGACGAGGAGGGATCAGCAACTGCTCCTGCCACATTGTCTCCACGTGGTCTTCTGGGATACAATACTAGGCTTTTGGAGGCCGTCTCCAACGTATCCGCTAGTTCTATCGACTTAGTGAGATCAAGATTACCTTGCTCCAACAGTCTGAGTCGGATATAAGATGATCCGATTCCTGCCACAAACGCATCTCGAGCGAGGTCGTTCATGTTCTGGTCTGCCGACACTGCTTTGCAGTTACAGCCCCTGGCTAGCTGTAGGAGCTCGTTCGCGTACTCTTCCGTCGTTTCGCCGGGCTGCCGTCGTCGAGTGGCTAAGAGGTATCGAGCATGCATCTCGTTTGGCGGTTTAATGTAACGCTTCTTAAGAAGCTCGAGGGCTCTTGTGTAGTCGGTGGCCGCACGGATCGCGATATACGGTGTCGCTTACCCTCGCGTGGAGGACCCGGAGTCTGTCGTCGTCTGTGGTGACCGCTGATTCAATCAGTCATTATCTCCAAGCTGTTTTGAGGAGCTTACTATGTGATAATTGGGCTGCCATGTTCCCTAATTACAACAGTGATCACACTTCAAAAGTACTTCATTAGCTCTGAAACACTTTTCAATGTCCTGTGGTTGTGAAAGGTGCAAGCTTTTTAAAATGCCTTTGTTATGTAATGTGGAGGACACATTGTCAATTTGAAAGGGAGGTAAAATGACATTGAATAATTGGTCGATCTATGAAGCAGGTTCCCTTTGGGAGGTGAGGGGAGCTATTAGCGTTGATTCATTAAATACAAATCGGATGAATTTCTTTGAGAGAATAATATTTGGGATACATCTGAGTAATTTGAAACATGGTGTGGTTGGTATAGCATGTATAGGAGGAGCCAACTGTGGAACTAAAGGTTCCCAAATTTCTCTACCATTGCAGTTTCTGGCTACTGCTTTGCCCATGACCGCAAGGAACTACAGAAGGTCGTGAATGTAGCCCAATCCATCACGCAAACCAGCCTCCCATCCATTGACTCTGTCTACACTTCCCGCTGCCTTGGCAAAGTAGCCAGCATAATTAAGGACCCACAACCGACTTCTCTTCCACCTTCTTCCCTCGAGAAAAAGATACAAAAGTTTGAGGTCACGTACCAACTAACTCAAGAACAGCTTCTCCCTGCTGCTGTCAGACTTTTGAATGGACCTACCTTGCATTAAGTTGATCTTCTCTACACCCTAGCTATGACTGTAACACTACATTCTGCACTCTCTCATTTCCTTCTCTATGAACAGTATGTTTTGTCTATGTAGCGCGCAAGAAACAATACTTTCCACTGTATGTTAATACATGTGACAATAATAAATCAAATCAAATCAAATCCTTCACCTCATATCTGAGGTTGTCATAAACTAAATGATAATCTAGTTGCTGTGAATAATCAACCCTTCCATTATTGCTGTATCAAGCAACTACTAAGCAGTAAACAATTGGCCTCAGTTTTTCTTGCCCTAACAATTTTTTACGTTCCCCCCTGAGTGACAAACCCCAGGTGGAGAGTGTATCAGAACCGTATCACTCCAACATTATAACAAAGGAAGTATTTGAATAGGATTGGAGCTCGGTCTAGTTTTCTGAATCTAACAAAGTCTCGGAAATGGTATCAGATGAATGGAAAGGAGATTGCTTTAGGAACACTTTATAGCTTGCTGGTGTCATAATGCCCCCAGCTTCCTGTATACA